>NC_091080.1:15497803-15800833 GCF_032405125.1 Capricornis sumatraensis
ATTTTAAAGAATTGTTCTAATGCTCCTGATATAACTCATTTAACAACTTCTAAAAAAATTCAGGGGAGAAAGTTTCAAGAAAAAAATATTATATTCAGAACCACATTTATCTTCATGTAGAGACAAATGGCAACTCACTCCAGTATTCTTGCCTGGAAAATCCCATGGACAGAGGAAACTGGTAGGCTACAGTCCATGGGGTCGCAAAGAATCAGACACGACTGAGCGACTTCACTGTCACTTTTAGAGACATTAAGTATACCTTCCTCTTAATTAGGAAATAATTGTAGTTTACAGCTTCTCACTTGCCTTGAGCAGATCTTTACGTCAGGAAAACTATTATGGATTTTTGAAGGCTTAAGGAAATTTGAATGGAAAAGGAAGAGAAAACACCTAAGAGAGGATCAAGATTGCTATTTTGTATTCGAGGAATGTATCATGATTTCAAATGGAAGAGAAGGTTCTTCCACTTTCTGAGGCTTTAAGTTCCACAGTGTTCATTACTCTCTCATCAGTTTTTCAGCCTCCTTTGAGATGAATGCAATTGACTCCATCCTACTGCAGGTAACCAATTTAATTAACTTGGTCTGCTTTCAGTCTTATAAATGTCAATCTATAGCACAAAGTAATTGATGTTCTTAAGTAAAACTGTAGTACGTTTCTAGTTTGTATATCTTAAATGCTATGGATACCATGCTTCTGTATTATTGAACTCACTGAATTTACATGTTTTTCTCAACATATTAATTTTTGAAGAGAAGGGGCAAATATTTTACAATCAAATATTTAGGGTTTTTCTTAGGTCTTGTTTTAATATCTTCTTTTTTATTAATTTATTTTTACTTGGAGTATAATTGCTTTACAATATTGTGTTGGTTTTTGTCATACATCAACATGAATCAGCCATAGGTATAAGAAAGCACTTTCAAAAGAACTATTTCAGAGGCTACAAAGACTATAATATACTTCCAATTAAAATGGTAAGATGTCTTGGAATTCAAAGTGCTACTAAATAAACTGTAAAGATATATTCCTGTGTTTTATTTTTTTAAGTGAACTATTCTTCAGTTCATTTCAAAGGAGAAATTATGCCCTCCATTTTAAGACTACAAAGGAAATTCTCACCATGATGACAGATAAAATACCCAGAGAAACTTAAATATTCAACTATATTTTATTAAGGTTGTTGTTTTTGTTTTGTTATACAGTTTCATAGGATTTAACCAGACTGCTCGTATCCCTAATTTTCCCATAAATAATATTACTTTTTAATGTGTAATTTTGAGGAATGAACATTTTCAGGGACACACATGTGGTATTTCAGAAGAAATGCTTGACTATGCATTCCTACTCTTCTTCCTTTTTATCAGTCAGTTCAGTTCAGTCACTCAGTCGTGTCCAGCACTTTGTGACCCCATGGACTATAGCACGCCAGGGTTCCCTGTCCATCACCAACTCCTGAGCCTGCTCAAACTCATGTCCATCGAGTCTGTGATGCCATCCAACCATCTCATCCTCTGTCGTCCTTTTCTCCTCCTGCTCTCAATCTTACCCAGCATCAGGGTCTTTTCCGATGAATCAGTTCTTCACATCAGGTGACCAAAGGATTGAATTTTCAGCATCAGCATCAGTCCTTCCAGTGAATATGCAGGACTGATTTCTTTTAGAATGGACTGGTTGGATCTCCTTGCAGTCCAAGGGACTCTCAAGAGTCTTCTCCAATACCACAGTTCAAAAGCATCAATTCGGAAGAATGCTCGGCTTTCTTTATGGTCCAGTTCTAACATCCATACATGACTACTGGAAAAACCATAGCTTTGACTAGATGGGCATTTGTCAGCAAAATAATGTCTACTTTTTAATATGCTGACTATGTTGGATATAGTTTTTCTTCCAAGGAATAGTGTCTAAAAGACACTATTTCATGACTGTAGTTGCCATTTGTAGTGATTTAGAGTCCAAGAAAATCAAGGCTGTCAATGTTTCCATTGTTTCCCTGTCTATTTACCATGAAGTGATGGGATCAGATGTCATGATCATAGTTTTTTGAATGTTGAGTTTTAAGCCAACTTTTCACTTTCCTCTTTCACTTTCATCAAGAGGCTTTTGATTTCCTCTTCACTTTCTGCCATAAGGGTGTCATCATCTGCATATCTGAGGTTATTGATATTTCTCCTGGCAATCTTGAGTCCAGCTTGTGCTTCATCCATCCTGGCATTTCACATGATGTACTCTGCATAAGTCAAATGAGTGACAATATACAGCCTTGTTGTACTCCTTTCCCAATTTGGAACCAGTCAATTGTTTCATGTGTGGTTTTAACTGTTGCTTCTTGACCTGCATACAGATTTCTCAGGAGTCAGGTCAAGTGGTCTGGTATTCCCATCTCTTTAATAATTTTCCACAGTTTGTTGTGATCCACACAGTCAAGGGCTTTGGCAGTCAATAAAGCTGAAGCAGATGTTTTTCTGGAATTCTCTTGCTTTTTTGATGATCAGATGTTGGCAAATTGATCTCTGGTTCTTCTTCCTTTTCTAAATCCAGCTTGAATATCTGGAAGTTCTTCATTCGCATACTGTTGAAGCCTGCTTGGAGAATTTTAAGCATTACTTTGCTACCTTTTGAGATACATTCCATGGGGTCGCAAAGAGTTGGACACAACTGATTGACTTCACTTTCCATTTGTTGTTGCCATCTTTTCTTAATATTTTCTGCTTCTGATAGGTCCATACCATTTCTGTCCTTTATTGTGCCCATCTTTGCATGAATGTTCCCTTGTTATGTCTAATTTTCTTGCAGAGATCTCTAGTCTTTCCCCTTCTATTGTTTTCCTCTATTTCTTTGCATTGATCACTTTGGATTGCTGTCTTATTTTTCTTGCTATTCTTTGGAACTCTACATTCAGATGGATATAGCTTTCCTTTTCTCCTCTGCCTTTAGCGTCTCTTCTTTTCTCAGCTATTCATAAGGCTTCATCAGACAACTACTTTGCTTTTTTGCGTTTATTTTTATTGACCCAACAAGATGGTAGGAGGCGTGAAATTGTGTTTAGAATCAAACTCCACACCCGCCAGAGACATTCGGAAGCCTCAAACTAAACCTGTGCACACAAGGACCCAGAAGTCCCATGGAGACTGAGCCAGACCTACCTTTCTTTTTATATTTGTGCACCAACACACATACACATGTCTGCAGACACATATGCACATTTATACATGCAATAACACTGTTACTCTTAAAACACTTTTACATATGGATGCTCTTATTATGTGCTGAATTCTGTCTTCTTAATTCCTATGTTGAAGTCCTAAGCCAAGTACTTCAAGAATGTTTTCAGAGATAAGTTTTTATAGGAGTAATTATGTTAAAATGAGATCATTAGGATGGGCCCTATTTCAGTGTGACTGGTATCTCCATAAGCAGAGGAAGTTTAGACACAGACACATACAGAGGGAAGACAGTCTGGACACATAGGGAGATGTTTGTTTGCAATCCAAGGAGGGATAGATAGAATAGATATTTCCCTCATAACTCTCAGAACGAGCCAGTCCTGCCCACACTTTGATCTGGACTTCTGACCTTCAGGACTTTCAAAAATAAGTGTCTGTTGTTTAAGCTACCCATTCTGTGGGACTTTCTTACTGCAGGCTTAGCAATTTGTAAATTAAAGACAGTTGATTTTTTAACTGCCCTTTTTCTTCGATATAGTCTGAACATTTCCCCATATCCATTGTATCTCTTTTAATGACTGCATGGTGTTTCATTTGTTGGAGAAAGTGTTTCACAATTTTATTTTTATAAAGGATGCTACAATAATAAACGTGGCAATACATCTTTGATCTCATCTGTAGTTAGTTTCTGATAAATTCCTAGAGTGATAAGTTGCTGGGTTTTATTAATTTTATATGTTAAAATGCTGATTGAAATTATTTAATAGCTGTCAGTAGTGTTGTGCCAATTAATACATCTACCTATTCTTGCATGAAGAGTGTCTAATTTTCTATTTTCTTGAACTCTGAGTAGTTTTATTTTTTAAGTTCATGCAAAGTTAAGTGTTTAAAAACAGAATGTCATTGTGCTTTAATTTAAAGTTATTTGGTTATTAAGGAAACTGACCATGCTTCTTTCCCTTGATGTTTTTGCCACATGTTCTTTTTCTTTTTTATTGTAAATTCTCTATTTTCATTTTTTTCTCCTTGTCCTAAAAAAGAAATAATACTGATATTCGAAGTCTTTCTTACCTCTCAATTATTTAATTATTGACCATGAAACCTTGAATTGTGTGTATTTTTGGAGACTCTGATGACTACACAATGTATGACTTTACTGTAGGAGCAGGTGTGTCTTGTCTCAAATCAGAAACACTTATTCACAGAATTATCCCTAGATAATCAGATATCATCAGATTTTGAATTTCTATTCTTTCCTTTAACTATGATGACCTATATCTTACAATAAATAAATGAATTTATTAAGAAAGTAGCAGGAGGAAATGTTTTCATTGTTTGCCTTTTCCAGCTCTTTGTGTTAGGACTTCTTGATATTCAAGTTTTGGATAAAATGTGTAAGGTGTCTGAAATGAACTTCAATTTGTTCACAACAGCTACTGAGCTTGCTGCCCAGACTCTTAAGCTACCCTGAAGCCTCTTTTTCATCCCCAAAACTTAACTTTTCCCACTTCTTCACAAAAATATTTGACTCTCTGCATTCTCTCAGAGAATTCTTTTTTGTTTAGAATAGTCATATTTGACTAACAACTAAGAATGCTGACTGAAACAGTTGGCTGCTGAAGTAGAAATTTTGAGGTTGGAAAGATGTTAAATGTGGTCAATCTTAGATGGTTGGTCGTGGCTTAGGACTTTGGTCAGCATGTGAGTACTTGGGGAAGGGTCATATGATTTCTAGGAAGTTGCCAGTGAGGCTAAAGGGGAAATGTGTGGGTATCAAGGACAAGCATCATCTGCTTCACAGTTTTGTCTAAGATGCCCCTAAATTCATCAGCCATCAGAATTATTTGAGCAAATTGAGCACAAGGGGCAGAAAAATCTGGGCAGAATCAGAAACAGATGGTGCTGTGACATAATCCCTCAACTGAGGTTATGCACCTGAGTTCAACAGACCACTGGGCAGATGTCCAAATGCCAGGCAGATTAGGCTGTCCTTGATAATTAGGGCTAATTAAGTTGTTCTTTCATGTAAGTCCAATGTTGGATCATTCAATATATATTAGGTAAACCTTATTTAATCTGAAAATATTACTATGAATACTTACCAATCAAAAGTAGGTGAAGATTGCAATGTTCATCATTTAGTATTGGTTTATTTATGGTTAAGGTTACTTTTCAATTAAAAAAAAAAAAAACTTCTTGACCTTTAAATATTATTCGAGATTTTGAATTCCAACATAAATATTAACAATAGTAAAAATACTGTCTTTCATTATAATTTTTAGTATGCAGTAATATTTTTCAAAGATTTACACAAATTTAGATGTTAGGAAATAAATGATAGAGAACTGCAAATTCTTAAATTGAATGTCACCTTTTTGCCCATAAAAAAAATAGACACTATCTTTCTAAAAAAAATTACTCTTTTCTTTGGTTTATTTCTGCCTCTTCTCCATTAGGTTGTTTGAAATCACTGTTGAAAGTGTGTGCTCTGAATTATGATATTTAAGTTTGAAATTTTTTGTGCTTTTCCAGTCATAGATGTTTGTGCTTCACATCTTTTATTCATAGAGTGAATTTCTTGAAATTATTACTTTGTATATGAATTTAATGCAGTTAGTATTTGCAACTGGAAACTAATTCTTATATACTGTGCTTCATCTTTGTGGGAAATAAAAAAAATATTCAATTAAAATGACTTTATAATCAGATATTATAAATGAATTTATTTTAGGAGGAACGTGAGTTTCTAGCTCATATATTTACTGCATATAGAAAGTTGACTATAAGAACATATTTGGATATGCAGCAATCTCACTGTAGGAAAGGTGAGATATTCATTTCAAGTATTTGTTTTTTTTTTTGTTGTTGTTGTTGTTGTTGAGAAAATAAAAACTGCTTCCATAGCTTATTTAAATCAACAATATTATCCATTGAATATGAATTGATGTTTGTTGGCACATTGAGGGACTGTGCAAGTAATGTTTATATGTTTACTTTTAAACTCTCCACTTGGCTATCTTTTCTTTTTGTTTCTTATCTCTTCCTTCTTCTGAAGAACTGTTTGACCCAGGAATCTATTATAAGGATTCAAATGGAAAACCTTATAAAACTCACTTGTGTATATTCATATGTATAGAGAACTCTTAGACATTCACAAGCTATAGTTAAATTCACAAACACAAATATTGTTTTAATACAGCAAGTGTGTATTTAATAAACTGACTTACTTTCCAAAAGACTAAATTTTATCCATTTTAATGTATTTGTTTCATTCTGTTGGTAAAAGGTTCCAGATATATGTGAGCTTTCTCTTTGGTCTGTGTTCATCAACTATCACTCAGCGGCTGCTTATGTAATTTTACACTGAAACAGAATGTCTTCTGGAGTAATGACTAGCTATTGTACTTGGTGTTAGTTCAGAATCATTAATCAGGCAATGATTGCTACCTGTAGGGCACAGTGTCTGCTGTGGGATATTTTTTAGGTGGTGCTCAGAAAACACAATAAAACTTCTCAACTTGTTAATGAGTCTAATGTTCATGAGAACATCCTTTGACAAATAGTTTATTTTAGTAAAACTTTTGACAGTAACCACTTTCTGTTAACTATTTCCCAAAGATGACAAACAACATATATGTTGATATTTTATCAACATTATGCTTATAAATTTATACCGTTTTCTTAAGATTATTGGGTGAATGGACGATTTGTTAAGGACTATAATAATTTTATATATTTTAAGAAGTAAGGTGGCCAATTCAATTGTTTTAAAGGCAAGCTATTTACTTTTGAAGGTAATGGTCTTTAATAGAAATAATAGTATTAAATGGGTATTGTTAATCTGGTTTTGTTGTTTATCACCACACTAATCTTCCTGAAGAGGACAGATAAAGCAATAATAATTGATTAAGAACCTTTATATTTGAATCTTTTTGGTAACTAGATATACAAACACTTGCATATGTGCACACATACAGAATACTGCTCCTAAAATTTACATAGATCTTATAGAATGATAGTTTAAATCTTCATTAAATACATAACTTTGTTCATGGGGGCATTTCCATTTGAAACAGAACAAAACATAGAGATGCTCTGAAATACCCTGTCCATTCTCTCCAAATTGGAGAATTAATAATAAAGTATTTAAAAAAAATTATTTGTTAGCTCATCTTAAATTTTACTTAAGTATTATTGAGATATCACATAACCTTGTTTTCAAGATCTGTTAATAACATATCTAGTACTTTTCAAGATCTTGGAACAAGTTTCTTATTATAACATGGTTATTTAAGTATGCTCAACTGTTTATTTACAAATGTTTATATCATATAGTCTATGCATCAAAAAATGTTAAATGTACACATAATTGTTTTTAAAAAACATATTGATTACTAATTGGGTAAATTGGTATTCAATGTGATTCTCTTTATACCTGCACATTAATAAAGCTATAAAGAAATCTCTTTTTTTGTTATCTTCTGGAGAATTTTCCTTTTTCCTTGTGAATTCAGATAAAACTTTGGAAATAAATAAGAACCTCTTCTCATAAAAGCAGATTTTGCAAACACATGTAAAAATGTATGTTTCATAAACTAAAGGCCTTATTTTGCCTCTTTGTATGGAGGAACATTTGCATGTAAAATGTATATTCTTCTTTGTCCTAATTTGTAGCTAGCTGTTACACAGGAAAAAGGATGTATACAAATTTGAGTAATTCCTCTCTGATTGTGACCAAGTATACAAAAACATGGGCTTTCTAGATGGTACTAATGGTGCCAATGCAGGAGATATAAGAGATGTGTTTTTGATCCCTGGGTCAGGAAGATCCCCTGGAGGAGGGCATTCTCCAGTATTCATGCCTGGAGAATCCCATGGACAGAAGAGTCTGGTGGGCTATGATACATAGGGTTACAAAGAGCTGGACATGAGTGAAGGTACTTGGCATGCACACACATATGAAAGCATTCTCAAGATTAGCTGGCCATGAAGATAATTCCCTCAAGTGGAGATCTGAAAGAATTATCCAGATAATGTAAGCAAAGACCAGGTATCCCAGTTACATGTAATTTCTTGAAGATTTACTTGGAGCCTGAATTATTTGTAAGATTGCAGTTTTTGCTCTACGTAAACCTAGTCTTTCTTCCATCCCATTATATGAACAACTCTTTCACTGAAACATATTTTCACAATAAATTTTGTGGGCTAATAAGTTTATGAAAATAAGAAATTAATAGTACTCTTAGAAGCCAAGTGACTAGGCCAAATATTTGCCAGCTGTTTAGTAACACTATGCAAATCCCAGACTTCTCCTGAGCAGAAGCTTTCAAGTTTGGATCATTGTCAGAAATTTTTAGTCCAGTAATATGGACAAATAGACTAAATGCAAGCCATTAAATTCATTCAATTTGAGATCTGAGCAAAATTCAACCCAAATCTCTAAAGGTGAAAGTCAACTATACTAAATAAGTATATCTTGAAGCCCCATGCAAGATGGTTCTAAGCCATTAAAAATCTGTTAAAAATTGAAATATAAATAATTCACTAAACAATAAAGTCCATCGCATGTTCAGTTTCATATTTCTCTCATTTCTTCCCTCCAATAGATTCAATTCATTTTAATCATATAAATTTAGCAAAACTTTGAAGATTGCAAGTGTTTTAGAATATAAGAGCATGCTTAAGTTTTGCCCAGACAAATGTACTTTGACCACGTAAATAATTCCTTAATATTGGTAAATCCTCTATCTAAAAGAAAAATACCATGGGAGCAAAATTTTCACTTTTTAAGAGCTTCTTTCTGACCAAAGGTTTTAAAAATGATTTCGGACTCATTCGTCTATTTTATTTTCACATATAATACTTGTTACTTCTATTTGAATTGAGATGAATAAATGAAGGAAAGCCTCAATTAAGATATGATTATTTCTATAGTTTTAAAATTTTGAAATATATTGACATCAAGATATTCTAGGATACATGGCAATATGGATCTCAAGAATAATTCTAGTTTTGGTTTAGCTTTAAAACAGATAAGGGTAATATTCTCTCTAGAATAAATCCAAAATTCCATCAAAAATCAATTTACAAATCAAGATGTACTAATACATATTTTAAGTATTGGCTGAATCTCAATCTAGCTGACTTTAAATCTTTAGCATAACTTTGCTAACAAATAAATGGTCAGTTTTCTTTTTTCTTCAAAATGCACACATGGAAAATTATTATATCTCATGAATGAAAGATAACTGACAGGTAGGGTGCCCTTGTTAGATTTAAAGTACAATGAATCAGATGTCATCTGTCATGTTCATCAAAACATTATGTCACTTTGATGATGTTTGATTTATTTTTCTCTGTAAGGTGAACATCTAGACATGAATAAACTTTGAATTAATATGCAAAAGAATAAAACGGGAGCACACCACACAATTCGTTAATGGTATTCATTTTCATTAAGTTTAATCTCAGGTTCCTATTTTCCTTCAACATTGTAATAAAAACTAATTGGTTTAGTTTCATGATTTAAATTGCCCTGCATGAAAAAATGTTTAATAGAAAATTATGGCAAAATAAATAGTAACTCAATTGCTGTATTGCTCAAGGCTCATAAATACCAAACTAAATTGGGATTTACTTGTAAACATGAATATAATACTTAATATGCATTCTTGACTATTTTGAAGCTACATTAGGATGCATTTTTAGAGTTAAAGGTTGGTAAAATTATATATTGAATAGAAGCAAAGAATAACAGATTTGAAATTCATCAACTGAAACCTTTCAAATTCACAGACAATTGCAGAGTCAATCCAATCTTCAATTTTCCAGAATTAATTGAAGTTTAGATATGGTTTTTAGGATGACAACTTTAATTTTCTTTTATAATTTAGTTTTCACAAGCTGACCATTGCAAATTAAAATTATTAAACTAAAATATTGCACATTTAAAGTTTGAAGCTTTTTCTGGTTGCTAATATGAATATAAAAATAAATGGAAAAAAACCCAACGCCACATGAAAATCTAACTAGGTTTCTGTTGTGCATTTTAACTTTATTTCTAAGCTGGTATCTTGGATTACACTCATTTTGCCTTTACTTTAATTGCTAAATCAAAAATTAGTGTGTATATATATATATATTATATATATATATATTATATATATATAAACTCATGTTGTTCCATATTAGAGCAGAAAATTTCAAACTATGTCAGTTTTAAAAGAATATTCACTTAATTTGGATAGGAATGTACTGAACACTAGCAGAAGAAATACAATAATATTTAGAACAGAAAATTCATTTAATAACTCATACTTTAGATATATCAGCAGAATCAATCATAAGAATTAAAATCCTTTTTGTAAGATTTTATGAAACCTCATTTTACAATATTTCCACACAAGAAACAGACACTTTAAACAAGAAAAGATATTGGAATTCATCTATCAAATACTTTCCAATAGAAATGTGAGTCACAAAGGTGAGTTAAATATATTATTTAAAATTTTGTATACTTGCATTAGAAAAGTAAAGAGAACAAGTGCAATTAATTTTAATAATAGAATTCATTGGACCCAATATACCAAAAATATTTTCATTTTAACATGCAATTAATATCAAATACTGAAAAATTTTGTGTTCTTTTATTTCAAAGCTTTTTAAAATTGTTACATATTTTATATTTATGGCACATCTCAATTTGGTTTAAATATTTCAGGCCTTCATTGTCTAATGTTTCTAGTGCCCACTTTATAGGATGGCGTAGATACGTGGCACTCTGCTACCCTGATGGCTCAGATGGTAAAGAGTCTGCCTGCAAGGCAGGACACCCAAGTTAGATCCCTAGGTCAGGAAAATCCCCTGGAGAAGGGAATGGGTACCCACTGTAGTATTCTTGAAAGAGAATTCCATGGACAGAGGAGCCTGGTGTGCTACAGTCCATGGGGTCACAAAAAGTCATACATGACTGAGTGACTAACACTCCTACTATCCTGATCTTTAGATTTATGAATACTTATTTTGAGTGAGTTGATGTGGAAGGCTATAAATGTTATGAGTTAGATAGGTACTGACAGCTAGTAGGTGCAAGCATTAATATTAACACACACAGCAACTTAGTCCCAAGTCTCCTCTTAACAAGTTGTGTGACCTTGGCATGTTATATTTCCTCCTATTTACTCAGTTTCCTTACCAGTAAAGTGGGAATAGGGGGCTTCCCTGGTGGCTCAGATGGCAAAAAATCTGCTTGCAACACAGGAGACCCATGTTCAATTCCTGGGTTCGTGAGATCCCCTGGAGAAGGGAATGGATACCCACTCTAGTATTCTTGCCTGGAGAATTCCATGGAAAGAGGAGCCTGGCAGGCTTCAGTACATGGGGTTGCAAAGAATCAAACATGATTGAGTGAGTGACACTCTCTATTTAAAGTGGAAATAATGATAATAATCTCATATACTAGTTATTCAGTGTACATAATTAGGGCAGTTCCTGATATATTATGAGAATTATTCTAATTATTCCTGCTTTACTCAAGTTAGTATCTTTATGTAAATTATAAACCACTATCATTTACTTTCTATGGATAAAAATCTGTTTGGAATAACTATTGATTGTAGGATGTATTTGAATATCATAAGTTTGTTGGATGAATAGGTTATTGTTAAAGTAAATGTGTGCATGTATTTTTGCACACATTTGTAAGGCTGAGTAACTGACTTCCTCAAAACTGGCTATAACAATCTAAAGTCACCTGGTTAAATTTTGTATGTTCCTCTATTTCTTTAAATACCAGATTAACCAATTATCTTCTTCCATAGTATTAAACCAACTTTCTAGATACTTTCATGTAACTTTTTAGTTGTCACTGGACGAAGCTCTTCCATCTTTTTATTTTTCCAATTTCTACTTATAATGCCACTTGGTTCCCTTAGTCATTTTGAGCTTTTTCTCTGAAAGCCTTCCAATCCGTCTGTATTTCTCTGCTACTGAGGTAACCAAACTGAATGGCACTTTGATGCAGTTCATCAGAATTACATAAGGAAGGCTATCACCCATGTGTCCCAGAATGTCATGATTCTTTGCCTGAAGATCAAAGTAACAGTGAACTTTTATGCATGTTATTGAAGCATCAGCCAGATCTTTTCAGTGGATGACTAAGGTGCTCTTAGAAGAGAAGAGTCAAAATTAATAAGACTCAGATAGAAGGTGTGAAAGAATGGAATCTATTCAACAGAGTCTTCAGAATCTTTTTTCTTTTCTTTCTTTTTTTTTTTTTTTTAGGAGAATTTGGGCTTAGAATTGGACTTTTGCAAAGATCATTTGAGGTAAAACAGATACTTTTGTGACTAGTGCTTGGCTTTCCTTAAATATTTTCTCTTTAAAAATGATTTTTTCCTTAATACGTTTTACTCCTTTATTTGGTTTGATGGAATAAACACACTTCTTAAACAGTATCCATGCAAATTTGTCAAAATTCTAAAATTCTACTTCCCCTTCCAATCTGATAAATATAATACAAAACAAAAAAATTATTAAAATATATTTATTAATTAACCTTTAGTATGTAACCCTACAAATAAACAGTTTGGAAACTATTTTCTCAAAGTGATATATTCTATTGTATCGATGGTAGTTTTTTAACTACCATTTTAAACAACTACTTGCTTAGAGAACTGCATGATAGGTGAAGTTTCATATCAACATCATATGGGTCTTAGAGTTAAATGACAACTATGAATCCAACTCAAAATAAGTTGAATAAAATATAAGTTTAACTGAAATGGCATTGACAGATTTTTAACACAGATATGCCATTTTCCCCCTTTAAGATGATTATTGATTGATTCATTTGTTCGCAATAGCTTTGAGTCATATCTGATAATCCAATTATTTGCAAATAGGGGCTACCTATACAACCTAAAAAAGTCTATTCATTTGACATTTACTTGATGTTTTCTTCCACTATCTGCGTGGGATTAACTAAAAAGGCAAAATGCCCACAACGAACTCTTGACTGCATGGTGCCACTGAAATAAAATCTATGTACTCTTTATTAATGTGTTTATCAGATTTTACTTGAACTTTATTTCCTGTCTGCAATTTTCCCCTCAAATGTAAGCTCACTGAAGGAAGCAATGATGTGGAATTCATCATTGCACATTGAATACACTGTATGGAGTCTTTCAAATAATATTTGCTTGATAGTTCAAGAGTTAAAAAAAATATAGGGATCCATGAAATTAAAATATAGAAGTAGTATAAAAAAATTAGCGTGGGTGCTTTTAAAACTGGGCTAACTACTTAAGAGATTAGTTGTTGTTTTAGAACAAAGTATAATTGTTTTCTAGTGAAAACCTCTTTAGAAATAAATTTAGAGTTAATTTATGTAGCTTGCTATATTATATCACTGCTCTTTTATATGAATATGACAATTTGCAAAGTTTGAAAATTGTACAGAGTCATTATTTATTTCTTCTTGGTAGATGGAAACCTACCACTAGTACTTTTTTAGAATTTTGCTTCAGGAGGAAATGAAGTACAATTTTATCCGTCCCCAAGACTAGCTGTAACAATTATTTCTTTATTACCCACATAGAGAAACAAAATATAAAAGAATATTTCAGTTCAGCTATATTTAGCTTTGTTCAAATTGTGTGGTAATGAGAGAATTTTGTGATTCTCTTTGAAATAGTAACTCAAATCAAACTTTAAAAACATAGCATTTGTAAATTATTAACCAGGGCTATTAAAAGATTTGTGTAGTCACAGACCTCTCTGCAAATGCACTGCATAACTTTGCCTTTGCAGAGATATCCATGATGTTCCTTCATGAACATACTCACATCCTTTTTCATTTGCAAGGAAATGAACTTCATTGCTATTGAAAGACTGAATAAGTACTTCATACAAAATGCAGTTTGTGAACAGTCTAGAACTGCTATTTTCTTTTGAAAATTCAGCATCTCATGTTCTTTGCATGAAGTTAAAATTGGGTTTCTAGCTTCTGAATATGAAGAGGAAATAGAAAAACATGCATTATCAAACAGTAAGCATTGAAACACTATTAAAATACATTCTGAATTAAATGGTCTTTGTGGATTTCTCTAGTGGTCCGGTGCTCCCCCTGAAGGGGGCACAGGTTCCATCCGTGCCCCTGGGGGTGTAGCCAAATAAGTAACTAAGTGCTCAGTTACACAAATATAAGCTTCCCTGGTGGCTCAGATGGTAAAGACTCTACCTTTAATGCAAGAGACCCCGAGTTCGGTCCCTAGGTAGGGAAGATCCACTGGAGAAGGGAATGGTTACTCACTCCAGTAGTCTTGACTGGTGAATTCCATAGACAGAGGAGCTTGATGGACTACAATCCATGGGGTCTTGAGCAAACAGATGGACAAAACTGGGTGACTAACACACACACACACACACATATATAAGTGTATTTATACACAACATTAATACATTTCCACTACAGTGCTGACAACAGATAATGTTACAGGTTATGCAAACTCTAAGTAAATTATCTGCCACTACATTTAGGTTCTGACACTCTAAAACCCAAAATATAGCTAGCTACCAGTAGTTTTTGAACATATAACCAGTACATTTACAGTGGCTACATTTAATGCACCTTTCTTAGGCAGTTTATGGTTTTCAGTTTTTTACCTTAAATTAATATAAATATTTCCTATTCACTTAAATAATGAAATGTTTGAATTAATGAATTTTACATTTTCAGTTTTATTTTATTCTATGTTTCTTAACCATTGATTATAATATTTACAATGATTTAGTATCTTCACATTACTGCCCTGAGAAATAAAATAGATTTTTCTTCTACATCTTCACTATCTGTCATTTGCAAGTTAATTGTGAATACAGATAAAGTACACTTACTTAGGTTTCAATCCAATTTCATCTGATTGGTGACTGGACTACAACTTCCATTAATTATGCCATTTGTCAAATTGGGCTTTGAAATTCGAACTAAATTATAACTTCCAGTTATATATATAAATATACATTATAATATACATGGATTATTTGACAATTATGTTTGGTGTCCTGCAAAAATTCAGTGGACTGAGGAGCCTAGTGGGCTGAAATCCATAGAGTAGCAAAGAATCAGTCACAGCTGAACACACACACACACAGTATATCAGTAAAAGGCTGCTATTATTATTATTTACCTTAGTCAAACTCTGCTTCTTCATACCAGCAAATCAGTGATAAATCTCTCTTCTATCTCGAAATATGGTACATAGATTCAAACTATCTGATTTGAATCAGTAAGTGTTGATTCAAAAGAATTTTAATGTAATCTTTGTTTTTTGATTTTTTTTTTTTTGTCTTCAAAACTTTTACTTTCCATCGAAGTGAAACTTTAGTACTAATAATAATACTAACTTATCACCAAGCCCACAGAACAAAAAAGTTTTGGATAGATCCGTTTATGCATGTCAATGCATAGTTAATATATTCAAGATAACTAGAATCTCTTAAGTGGCAACTTCCTCAAACTGTATTTTTTACCCAATCTGAAGAATTAAAATACTTTATGAATATATCAGCATTGAATAACCCACTGAACATATGTAGTATATAAAAACCGAAGGTAAAATAATTTGATATTTTGGCAATCATCTATGAATATGTCTAGAAAGTGTGACTTTAAAGATCTCTCAATTTAAATGGACCCTTTTGGTAAGTTGAGACTTTTGGAGTTATCTTTTGAGCTTCTTAATAAGAGATGTTTTTAAAGCAAAATAGCATTCTATTATTTTCTTGCTATGAGAGAAATCATAAAAGATTGACACAATTTGATATTTTTTAGAACTAACACCCAAAAAAGATGTCCTTTTCATTATAGGGGACTGAAATGCAAAAGTAGGAAGTCAAGAAACACCTGGAGTAACAGGCAAATTTGGCCTTGGAATGTGGAATGAAGCAGGGCAAAGACTAATAGAATTTTGCCAAGAAAATGCACTGAAAGTCAAACACCCTCTTCCAACAACACAAGACAAGACTCTACACATGGACATCACCAGATGGTCAACACCGAAATCATATTGATTATATTCTTTACAGCCAAAGATGGAGAAGCTCTATACAGTCAACAAAAACAAGACCAGGAGCTGACTGTGGCTCAGATCATTAACTCCTAATTGCCAAATTCAGACTCAAATTGAAGAAAGTAGGGAAAACTGCTAGACCATGCAGGTATGATCTAAATCAAATCCCTTATGATTATGCAGTGGAAGTGAGAAATAGATTTAAGGGTTTAGATCTGGTAGATAGAGTGCCTGATGAACTATGGAATGAAGTTTATGACATTGTGCAGGAGACAGGGATCAAGACCATCCCCATGGAAAAGAAATGCAAAAAAAAGCAAAATGGCTGTCTGGGGAGGCCTTACAAATAGCTGTGAAAAGAGGAGAGGTGAAAAGCAAACGAGAAAAGGAAAGATATAAGCACCTGAATGCAGAGTTCCAAAGAATAGCAAGAAGACATAAGAAAGCCTTCTTCAGCGATCAATGCAAAGAAATAGAGGAAAACAACAGAATGGGAAAGACTAGAGATCTGTTCAGGAAAATTAGAGATACCAAGGGAACATTTCATGCAAAGATGGGCTTGATAAAGGACAAAAATTGTATAGACCTAACAGAAGCAGAAGATATTAAGAAGAGGTGGCAAGAATACACGGAAGATGTGTACCAAAAAGATCTTCAAGACCCAGATAATCATGATGTGATCACTAATCTAGAGCCAGACATCTTGGAATGTGAAGTCAAGTGGGCCTTAGAAAGCATCACTACAAACAAAGCTAGTGGACGTGATGGAATTCCAGTTGAGCTGTTTCAAATCCTGAAAGATGATGCTGTAAAAGTGCTGCATTCAATATGCCAGCAAATTTGGAAAACTCAGCAGTTGCCGCAGGATGGGAAAAGGTCAGTTTTCATTCCAATTCCAAAGACAGGTAATGCCAAAGAATGCTCAAACTACCACACAATTGCACTCATCTCACATGCTAGGAAAGTAATGCTCAAAATTCTCCAAGCCAGGCTTCAGCAATAAGTGAACCGTGAACTCCCTGATGTTCAAGCTGGTTTTAGAAAAGGCAGAGGAACCAGAGATCAAATTGCCAACATCCACTGGATCATGGAAAAACAAAAAGAGTTCCAGAAAAACATCTATTTCTGCTTTATTGACTATGCAGAAGCCTTTGATTGTGTGGATCACAATAAACTGTTGGAAAATTCTGAAAGAGATGGGAATACCAGACCACCTGACCTACCTCTTGAGAAACCTATATGCAGGTCAGGAAGCAACAGTTAGAACTGGACATGAAACAACAGACTAGTTCCAAATAGGAAAAGGAGTACGTCAAGGCTGTATATTGTAACCTTGCTTATTTAACTTTTTTTGCAGAATACATCATGAGAAACGCTGGACTGGAAGAAACACAAGCTGGAATCAAGATTGCCAGGATAACTATAAATAACCTCAGATATGCAGATGACACCAACCTTACGGCAGAAAGTGAAGAGGAGCTAAAAAGCCTCTTGATGAAAGTGAAAGTGGAGAGTGAAAAAGTTGGCTTAAAGTTCAACAATCAGAAAACGAAGATCATGGCAACTGGTCCCATCACTTCATGGGAAATAAATGGGGAAACAGTGGAAACAGTGTCAGACTTTATTTTTTGGGCTCCAAAATCACTGCAGATGGTGACTGCAGCCATGAAATTAAAAGATGCCTACTCCTTGGAAGAAAAGTTATGACCAACCTAGATAGTATATTCAAAAGCAGAGACATTACTTTGCTGACTAAGGTCCGTCTAGTCAAGGCTATGGTTTTTCCTGTGGTCATGTATGGATGTGAGAGTTGGACTGTGAAGAAGGCTGAGTGCTGAAGAATTGATGCTTTTGAACTGTGGTGTTGGAGAAGACTCTTGAGTGTCCCTTGGACTGCAAGGAGATCCAACCAGTCCATTCTGAAGGAGATCAGCCCTGGGATTTCTTTGGAAGGAATGATGCTAAAGCTGAAACTCCAGTACTTTGGCCACCTCATGAGAAGAGTTGACTCATTGGAAAAAACTGTGATGCTGGGAGGTATTGGGGGCAGGAGGAGAAGGGGATGACAGAGGATGAGATGGCTGGATGGCATCACGGACTCGGTGGACGTGAGTCTGAGTGAACTCCGGGAGATGTTGATGGACAGAGAGGCCTGGCGTGCTGTGATTCATGGGGTCACAAAGAGTCAGACATGACTGAGCGACTGAACTGAACTGAACTGAACTGAACTGATATTTTGTACATCATGGCAAAAGATTTCTGAAATAATTCACAATTATTTAAATTATGTCTATCATTGGACATCAAACTATTGGTAAATGTAATGTATTCCTAGTATGGTTATTAAGAGATATCAATTTTATAAGATAATGCAATTGCATTAGAGGTCTGTTCCATTATAACTTGTTAATATTAAGTATGCCACATTTGAACATTTTCCTGGTTCCTAATGAATATAGTATGTATCATGGCTTATAATATTTAAATGAATCAAACTTTTAGCAATATTTGGCAAAGGGAATGAGTGGGTGGCAGATCCAAATTAAAATTGAATAGTAAGGCACTTAATACTGTTAAAAATCAGTGGGTAATAAAGTTGTTTTCATTTTATATAGTTTTGTAGCTGATAACATACTTTCAAAATGTTTAGTCTTTTATTTCCCTGCAAACAATTGTCAAGCAACTCTATTTGGTACCACAGGGTTATTAAAATGAACATTTCAATAAATGTTCTTTATTATAAATTATCTTATCTCAAGACTGTTAGGCTGTAAGGGAGAACACAGATAAACAGGTAATTTTGAGATATTTCCCAGCACAATGTCTAACATATAAGGAATAATGAATGCTTCTACATGGAAGAATGAGTGACTGATAACTATGGTATAACCAAGTGCTACTGAATAACGTTCTTTTATTTTTTACTACTACTGCTGCTACTAATAACGTTTATACTAATAAGGCTGACAACTGGAGTCACTGAAGGATTAATGTCTATGACACACTATGCTACTTGTTTCATTTAATTCTTACAGCAGCCCTGTGAAGTAAGAATAAAACATGTTATATAACTTGCAAGTCCTAGTTCAAAATGAAAACATGAGACTCTGTCCAAAAATTGTCAGTAATTTTAAGGTTGAGAACATGCTAAGTCACTCCCTCATGTCTAATGTTTTACAAACCCATGAACTGTAGCCTGCCAGGCTCCTCTGTCCACAGGCAATAATACTGGAATGAGTTGCCATTTACTCCTCCAAGGGGATCTTCCTGACCCAGGAATCGAACCTGCTTCTCCGTCAATGCAGGCATATGTATTCTTTACCACAAAACCACTGGGGAAAGCTGAACATTAATCTAATATCCTTCCAAGTGTCATAGGGCCCTGTGTTACTGCTGACAGCAAGTGCACACAAAGCCATAGGAACTGTAATTATCCTTCATCCCTCAGAAAATGAAGTATACATTTAGAGAAGATGCTTGATCATATCTTTTTCTAAATTTTTGGATACTACTGCCTTATACAAGTACTTTAGTTACAATATATAGAATCATTTAAAATGTATAAGATTGAATTCAGAGACCAGTTCAGAAGTTGTTGCATGTATCCAGTTTGAGCATTCTAGTTAATTTGATCTGTCTGGGGAGAGTTATCATAAAAATCATTAAAAAAATGTTCTAGGTAGTGTAGTATTTGAGTACTCCTCAAAGACTGAAATCTATCATTATCACGGTTTTGATATTGAGAATGCCTTGAGATGACCTGTACCTGTGATGCCAGTTGGTTTGATCATCTACCTTATCTAGGGCATCAACAACTTGAGATCTCCTTATATTGCTTTATCCATACCATTATCACCATACTGCTTTCCATTGCATCACCCCACTAGATTGCATTTCTTCCATTGTTGATGTTTTTCATAATCCTTTATATTTTTTCCTTGAAAATTTCTTTCGTTTAAAATATATCACCTGGACTTTTGGCTAAACATAGATTATCGCAACTTCCTACCAGAAAAAAAAAAAAAATAATAAAAGGCAACATAAATGAAAACATTAAAATGATTGTATCAGATTTTAAAATGGTATAAACCCACAGGGATGAAGAAGAAACAACTGAAGATAAAATTAAAAGATAAAAGTCAATAAATTATGAAAAAAAAAGAAAACTCAGAGATAATTTGTAATTGACATAATCAAGCAAATGAAACTGAAACCCAAGTGTTGGTCAAGGGAAGCCTATGAAGATCAAGTCAGTTTAACCTGCACATGAGCATAGCAAGGAGGCAGTAAGAACTTCAGAGTGTGCAAGTGAAGGGAGGCCAAAAAGGAAGGATCTGTTGAAAACCCACCCTACATGAATCCACCTTGGAGAAAGAGATGTTTAAACACCTGAAACATTAAATCTGAAAGACTGTGAACTGGGGCTTCCAGAAAGCAGTGAACGCAGCATGGGGTAGCTCATTAGAAGTGGAGAGATGAAGCCAAATTCTATGCCTTAAAAGCAGGGTACCACAAGGGCAGCCTGTTGTCATTTCAGCTTCCTGGGCATTAGCCTATGTAGGTTTATATTCTCAGGCAAAGAGGAAGCTGCATTCTTCTCTGGTGACAATGACAGACCAGAGAAATATTTACAAGCATTGATGTTTGGAGGTCCCCATCCAGTCTTTTTACATTAAATGTCTTTCATTTATAATGCCCATCCAGGCTCACAGAGTTTTCAGAGTGCTTATTCAGGCCTCATAGTGTATTATGGAGGGATGGATATGGCACCCCACTACAGTACTCTTGCCTGGAAAATCCCATCCACAGAGGTGCCTGGTGCGCTACAGCCCATGGGGTTGTGAAGAGTCGGACACAACTGAACGGCTTCGCTTTTATTTTTCATTTTCATGCATTGGGGCAGGAAATGGCAACCCACTCCAGTGTTCTTGCCTGGAGAATCCCAGGGACAGAGGAGCCTGGTGGGCTATCATCTATGGGGTCGCACAGAGTTGGACACGACTGATGCGACTTAGTAGTAGCAGTAGTGTATTATGAAACACAGCCAAGAATTGTCACACAATTGAGAAAAAGTGCACCAAATAAAACTAAGTGCAAAAGGAATAGAGACAATAAAGGGGACAGAAAAGGATCTCCTCTAAGTTTTAAACTAGAACAATGATAAATAATCAAGCAAAACATGGGAAGGTGATTTTCTTAGGAATTAAAATGACATGAATATAAATAGTGTAAGATATTTTGGGGAATCATTGAGAAAGTAGAATAAAATAAATGGTGATGTAAAAATAATAAGAAAGAAGCTATAGGAAAACATGAAGATCAATCCTGGAAACTTGACAATTTTACTAATAAGACTTCTAGGGAAATTGAAAGCATGGTCAGGAGTAAATTCTGAAATAAATGATTCAAGAAAGTGTCACAGAACACAGGGGCATAGAATGGACAATTAGTTCTGAGTACTTGGGCAAATAATCTGAAAATTACACATACTAAGGTAAAATGGCCATAATATTTTGAAACACCTGAGAAAAATTAGTGACCTTAATTTTCCAGAGAACAATAAATGGGCTTTCCTGGTAGCTCAGATGGTAAAGAATCCTCCTGCAATGCAGGATACCTGGGTTCAATCCCCGGGTGGGGAAGATCCCCTGGAGGAGGGCATGGCAACCCACTCCAGTATTCTTGCCTGGAGAATCCCCAAGGACAGAAGAGCCTGTAGAGCTGCAGCCCATGGGGCCACAAAGAGCCAGACATGACTGAGGGACTAAGCACAGCACAGGGAGAAAAAGAGAGAGAGTTAGTGATTTTTAAAATTAAATTAATTTATTTTTAGTTAAAGGATAATTGCTTTACTATATTGAGTTGGTTTCTCCCAAAAGTCAAGAGGGTTAGTTTTATGCTGAGAGAATATATAGATATAGATATAGATAGATAGATAGATAGATAGATAGATAGATAGATAGATAGATAGATGTTAATATAGCAAACCAATCCTGAAAGTTGGAAGGTGAAGAACGCTTTAAAATCTAAAGAACATTTATTTTCCAATATAATAGTTATTAACCTTCCCATATTATCTGATACTGACCAGAGTGCTTGGCCTTCTCCAATTAATAGGAATGAATAAAGGCCAGACAAGAAATTCAGGCAAGGCTTTATGGGGCCCTTGCTGAAGCACAGGGAAATGATAACACAAAGTTTCTGTTGCTTTCTCACTGGCTGAGGGGGGCACAGTCTTGTTCCTGAGATGGGGAGAGGATCAGGGTGTGTCCAGCTGTCAAGACTGAAGGCTGACTTAGGAGTTTTGTCCCCTGCTCTGGCGGTATTGAATGCTGGGGACAGGCACAGTACCCTGCTTTTGCTCTCAAAGTTTCATTTTTGCTCCTGCCTCTTTGGAAGTGGCAGTTGTTTTCTTTAATCTTTTTGGATATTTTGGCTAGAACACAAAAATAAATAAAGAAAAACCTAATAAAACAAGAAAAAAGTGTATAACCTGTATATTCTGGAAATGGTAGGATATATTCAGTCCAATGGACCTGGACATCAATTAGTACAGATTGGAAGGCAAATGCTGTTATATCAATGTGCATGCCTCATGTGTCAGCCAAGAGTTTTACAATTGCTTTGAAGACTGAAAAAAAAGAGTAGTCAGTATCTAAAAGGTCAAGCATATATATAATTCTTTAGGAAGGAAAAAGAACAGTGAAGATAATGTGAACTTGAGGTTTAGCTACCTCACTATCTTAGTTCTTACCTTTACTTACCAGTGCTGCTTTAGTTAATCCCTCTTCCCTGTTTTATAGATAGTTTTCCTGCTCTCAGCATTTCTTTTCTCTAATCTATTCTCCAGATCGCAATTAGAAATATCTTAAAAATAAAATTTAAAAATTGGTTACATTATTCGGAGGGGAAACATTCTATATAACATATGTTAATTACCCAAAGTGAATGTTTAAGCTAAACAAAGGGAGCGATTTGAAAAACAAGTTTAGAAATAAGGCAATGGAACACTGAATGATTCTTTCACAAGTTTTTATTTACTCTGAAAAATGGCTGAATAAATCGGGGGCTGGAACCATGAAATGAGACCTTAGGAAGGCTAAACTCTTTGCTGTGTACAAGTAACTTTTAGTTAAGGATATGGCTTTGGTGATGCTGAAAAGAGTTAAGAGTGGTAAACACTTTGGTTAACTAGAGACTAGTGAAGATATTAAAATATCAGAAAATGAAGCATTTGCAAATGAAGGGAAAACTTTTAAGTATTGTGATTGATTGGGTATGTGGTATGATGGAGAAAAGGCATTAATTATTGTTCTCTATTATTTAAGAAAAAACTTACCTCCATGGGGAAAAAATCTATTTTTAAAAGAAAAAGAGACAAAATTGAACACTTGCAGGTGCCCAATTTATATTTTGTTAGCTTCTGTGTACATGCTGCATCATTGGGTTCTACTGAGTCAATAGGAACAGAGAATGTAAAGGTAACACTGGCTGAGAATCTGCCATCCGCTTTTAGTTATCTCATAGTTAATTGGAACATTGTAAAGACAATGAGATGAATAACTGGAAAACAATCAAATGCAATGAGAGTTACATGGTTATTGAAGGAAAAATCAAACAATAAAACTCCCAGGTAAATTCTCTTAGTAACAAATAATAGTTCATAATAAGGGATTGAGGACACTTTCAAGCCAAATACATATAAGGAAATTGCTGCTATTTTGGTCCAGATTGCATGTACATTTTGCTTCTTCTTTTTTTTTTTTTTTAATTTATACACTAATCTGGGTTCCATACTATTTGTTACAAAATCTATACAGGAGTTGTCAATTCCTTTTATTGGGAAACTTACCTACTTACCTCTAGAAAAATTGATGCTATATGTACCAATACCTATGAGAGTTTTTCACCAATGTGATATTTCAAATGTCTTTCTATATTATAAAAATTAATGAGCAGAAAACTCAATTAACTATAGTTGAAAGACAGGAAAGGGGACATCTCATGCCTTGTAACAATTGCAAAACCCAACAGGAAGAAGCTAAAGTCTTCTTCTATCTTGGCAAAAAACAGATTCAATGAAATGCCACACACTTTGTTTACTGTAGCCCTCCCACACTCCTCTTCCCCTTTATAAAAATATTCTCATTCCCTTGCCTTTTGGGGACCTGCATATGACTTATTCTGGTTGTTGGTTTCATTCAACTGCTAAGTCATGTCTGATTCTTTGCAGCAGGCCAGACTTCTTTGTCCTTCATATCTCCTGGAGTTTGCTCAAACTTGTGTCCATCGAGTCAGTGATGCCATCCAACTATCTCATTCTCTGTTGCTCTTTTCTCCTCCTGTCTTCAATCTTTCCCAGCATTAGGCTCTTTTCCAGTGTCAGCTCTTCACATCAGGAGGCCAAAATATCGGAGCTTCAGCATTAGTCCTTCCAATAAATATTCAGTGTTCATTTCCTTTAGGATTGATTGGTTTAATCTCCTTGCTGTCCAAGGGACTCTCAAGAGTCTTCCACAGGAACACAGTTCAAAAGCAGCAATTCTTTGGTGCTCAGCATTCTTTATGGTCCAGCTCTCACACCCATATATGGCTACTGGAAAATAAATAAATAAATAAAACTATTGCTTTGACTATCCAGACTTTTGTCAGCAAAGTTATGACACTGCCTTTTAATATACTGTCTAGGTTCAGCATAGGTTTTCTTCCAAGGAGCAATGCCTTTTACTTTCATGGCTTAAATTACCATCCACAAGTGATTTTGGAGCCCAAGAAAATAAAATCTGTCACTATTTCCATTTTTCACCATCTATTTGCCATGAATAGATGGAACTGGATGCATGATCTTTGTATCTGAATGGTGAGTTTTAAGCCAGTTTTTGACTCTCCTCTTTCACCTGCATCAAGAGGCTATATAGTTCCTCTTCACCTTCTGCCATTATGGTGGTGTCATCTGCATATTTGAGGTTATTGATATTTCTCCTTGCAATTGATTCAAGTGTGAGATTAATCCAGCCTGGCATTTCAAATGATATATTCTGGATGTAAGTTAAATCAGCCGGGTGACAATATACAACCTTGTCATGTTCCTTTTCTAATTTTGAACCAGTCCATTGTTCTATGTCCCGTTATGGTTTCTCAGGAGGTAGGTAAAGTGGTCTGGTATTCCCATCTCTTGAAGAATTTTCTAGTTTGTTGTGATCCACAGTCAAAGGCTTTCAGTTCAATTCAGTTCAGGCACCCTGTCATGTCCAATCTTTGCGACCCCATGGACTGCAGCATGCCACGCTTCCCTGTCCATCACCAGCTCCCGGAGTTTACCCAAACTCATATCAATCGAGTCAGTAATGCTATCCAAACATCTCATTCTCTGAGGTCCCCTTCTCCTCCTGCCCTCAATCTTTCCCAGCATCAGAGTCTTTTCAAATGAGTCAGCTCTTTGCATCAGGTGGCCAAAGTATTGAAGTTTCAGCTTCAATATCAGTCCTTCCAATGAAGTCTCAGGGCTGATCTCTTCTAGGATGGACTGGTTGAATCTCCTTGCAGTCCAAGGGACTCTCAAGAGTCTTTTCCAATACCACAGTTCAAAAGCATCAATTCTTTGGCGCTCAAATTTCTTTATGGTCCAACTCTGATACCCACACATGATTACTGGAAAACACCATAGCCTTGACTAGATGGACCTTGGCTGGCAAAATAATGTCTCTGCTTTTTAATATGCTGACAAGTTTGGTCATAACTTTCCTTCCACAGAATAAACATCTTTTTAAATTCATGGGTGCAGTCACTATCTGCAGTGATTTTGGAGCCCCCCAAAATAAACTCAACCATTGTTTCCACTGTTTCCCCATCTATTTCCCATGAAGTGATGGGACTGGATGCCATGATCTTAGTTTTCTGAAGGTTAAGTTTTAAGCCAACTTTTTCACTCTGTACTTTCACTTTCATCAAGAGGCTCTTTAGTTCTTCTTCA
Organism: Capricornis sumatraensis; assembly: GCF_032405125.1. Taxonomy (NCBI): domain Eukaryota; kingdom Metazoa; phylum Chordata; class Mammalia; order Artiodactyla; family Bovidae; genus Capricornis; species Capricornis sumatraensis. The sequence continues at coordinate 15,524,017 of NC_091080.1, forward strand.
GTTTCTGCCATAAGGGTGGTATCATCTACTTATCTGTGGTTATTGATATTTCTCCTGGCTATCTTGATTCCAGCTTGTGATTCATCCACCCCAGCATTTCTCATGATATACTCTGCATATAAGTTAAATAAGCACGGTGACAATATACAGCCTTGACATACTCCTTTTCCTATTTGGAACCTGTTTGTTGTTCCCTGTCTAGTTCTAACTGTTGCTTCCTGACCTGCATACAAGTTTCTTAAGAGACAGATCAGGTGGTCTGCTATTCCCATCTCTCTCAGATTCTCTCTAAAAATTTCCAGTTTATTGTGATCTACAATAAACTTGGCAGAAACAGATGATTTTCTGGATGACAAAGCAGAAATAGATGATTTTCTGGAACTCTCTTGCTTTTTCAATGATCCAGCAGATGTTGGGAATTTGATCTCTGGTTCCTCTGCCTTTTTTAAAACCAGCTTGAACATCTGGAAGTTCACGGTTCATGTATTGCTTAAGCCTGGCTTGGAGAATTTTGAGCATTACTTTCCTAGCATGTTAGATGAGTGCAATTGTACAGTAGTCTGAGCATTCTTTGCCATTGTCTTTATTTGAGATTGAAATGAAAACTGACCTTTTCCAATCCTGTGGCCACTGCTGAGTTTTCCATATTTGGTCGCATATTGAGTGCAGCAATTCAAAAGCATCATCTTTTAGTATTTGAAATAGCTCAACTGGAATTCCATCACCTCTACTAGCTTTGTTCATCGTGATGCTTCCTAAGGTCTACTTAACTTCACATTCGAAGATGTCTGGCTCTAGGTGAGATATCACACCATCATGATTTTTCGGGTCTTGAAGATCTTTTTTGTACATTTCTTCTGTATATTCTTGCCACCTCTCTTAATATCTTCTGCTTCTGTTAGTTCCCTACCATTTCCATCCTTTATTGAGTCCATCTTTGCGTGGCATGTTCCCTTGGTATCTCTATTTTTCTTGAAGAGATCTTTCCCATTCTATTGTTTTCCTCTATTTCTTTGGGCTGGTTATTGAGGAAGACTTTCTTATCTCTGCTTGGTATTCTTTGGAACTCTGTATTCAAATGAGTATATCTTTCCTTTTCTCTTCTGCTTTTTGTTTCTCTTCTTTTCACAGCTATTTGTAAGGCCTCCTCAGACAGCCATTTTGCTGTTTTGCATTTCTTTTTCTTGAGGATGGTCTTGCTCCCTGTCTCCTGTACAATGTCACAAACCTCCGTCCATAGTTCATCGGCACTCTGTCTATCAGATCCAGTCCCTTAAATCTATTTCTCACTTCCATTGTATAATTATAAGGGATTTGCTTTAGGTCATACTTGAATGGTCTAGTGGTTTCCCCCACTTTCTTCAATTTAAGTCTGAATTTGGCCTACAGAAAAAGGTCCACCACTTCTAAGGATAGAGGAGAAGCTATAAGAAGATGGTAGAAGGGCACAATAATGCTTAAAATCAACCTTATACTCACCAGAGACACTTGGAGGGCATAAGCAATACCTTGGGTACACCAGGAAACAGGGAAAGGAGAGACCAAGCCAAACCTGCCTGTGAGTGTTTGAGGGTCTCCTGTGGAGGCTTGGGTCAGCAGGGGTCTGCCACAGGGACAGGAGCACAGGCAGCAGCAGTCCTGGGAGGCAAGGTGTCTGCCATAATTCTTCTTGGAGGAGGTCACCATTACCTATTCCATGTAATGGAAGGAGTACAGCACCAGTTATCAGCAGAAAATTGGATTAAAAACATGGGTTGAAATCTTCACTATTTACTAGTTATACAAACTTGTGCAGTTTCCTCTCTAGTTCAGTATGTGCATCTGTGTTTTAAGTCATTTCAGTTGTGTCTGACTCTTAGCAACCATGTGGACTATAGCCTATCAGGCTCCTTTGTCCAGGGGATTCTCCAGGCCAGTACACTGGAGGGGGTTACCATGCCTCCTCCAGGGGAATTTCCTGACTCAGGTGTTGAACCTGCATCTCTTCCATCTCCTGCATTGGCAGGCAAGTTCTTAACCACTGGTGTCACCTGGGAAGCCCACTAGTTAAGTACATTCCTCTCTAATATGAAGTTAGATATGTAGAACTCATGGAGATTTAAGAATAATGTAAGAGGTCTAAAAGGTTCTTTGTTAATAAAGTGGTCAAAGTGAAAGTTGTTCAGTCATGTCCAACTCTTTGCAAACCCATGGACTATACAGTCCATGGAATTCTCCCGGCCAGAATACTGGAGTGGGTGGCCGTTCCCTTCTCCAGGGGATCTTTCCAACCCAGGGATTGAACCCAGGTCTCCCACATTGCAGGTGGCTTCTTTACCAGCTGAGCTACCAGGGAAGTCCTATCAATATATTCATGCACACATCAATATGTTCAATATTCAACATTATTTTTCTTTGCTTTGAGATGCATTTATTTTGCATTTCCTTCTTTTTAATCCCTTAAATATCTTTATCCTTTAGCAGTTGTTTCTAAATGCTGTCTATTTGCAACAGTCATACTTCACTTGGAATTTGTTGCTTTCTGCTTTATACTGGCTATACAAATTACCTAAGGTACAGGTATATACTTTTAAGAAATGGCTGAGAATGGTTTTGTTGAATTGTAATATGGGTTTTTGCAAAACATATTGTCTTTTATGTTAGTACAGTAGTTAATGATATGTTATCTAGCTTTTGCATTTTATGCATAATATAAAAACCATACATACTTTCTTCTGCTATCCATTGACTCTGCTTTTATGCTAATTTTTAGATATTTGCACAGCAATAGTAGAAATTATAGAGAAAAACCACACAGGAAAGAATCTTCATGGTAGTGATATTTATGGAATTCTAAATATGTCTATAGCATGGAATTTCTGAAAGTCAAGTCGTAAGGTATCTCTTGTGAGGGGAAAGATGTTGAAATCAGCAATGGATCCAAAATGCCTGAGATCACTTACAGAGCAGGTCACTGAATGCTACAGTGACTTTTGCTACATGGTCAGCATGATAGCTTATCTTTTCCTCCTTGTCCTAGCTGTCTTTATAGTCTCAGCTTTGCTGGTATGTGGCTGGGGTAAAACTGAAGTAGGGCATTTGTGTGGTGCTCTCGAAGCCTGGGAAAAATTATCATACTCTTTCTGTAAATGCTGCTGTTGCTGCTAAGTTGCTTCAGTCATGTCCGACTCCGTGTGACTCCATAGATGGCAGCCCACCAGGCTCCTCCATCCCTGGGATTCTCTAGTCAAGAACACTGGAGTGGATTGCCATTTCCTTCTCCAATGCATGAAAGTGAAAAGTGAAAGTGAAGTTGCTCAGTCGTTTCCGACTCTTAGGAACCCCATGGAATGCAGCCTACCAGGCTGCTCTGCCCATGGTATTTTCCAGGCAAGAGTACTGACTGGAGTGGGGTGCCATTGCCTTCTCCGTTTATGTATGAGATGCATTGTTTTTAGCAGGGAAGTTCTCTCTTCGAGTCAAGTATTTCTGGCCTAGAGGATGGGATTATGCAAGCAAAACAAAACAATTCTCCCTTCTCCAGTGTGTTTATTCTCAATTATTTTTTGTTCCATTATGTTGTTGAAATTTCTTATGGATTCCAGGGCTCTCCTAGAGCTAATTTTGCTTGTGGATCTAATTTTTGACCTACTTTTATTGTTGTCTAATTTTTTCTCTTTTTGTAGGAATGGAGTCTGGTGTCTCTCACTCAGCTACCTTACTGATATCACTCTGCAGATCCCAAATGTGTATATATTTTTTAACAGCAATAACAAAAAAGACAAATATGCTTTTGGTGATCTAAATCATGTAGTTGGCATTCTGCTTACACCTGAATGTAAATCTACTATCCAATAAGTTCAAACTATTTAAAAAATATGTGGCTGTGTGAATAGCTCTTCTAATTCGCCTTTGTTAAGGATGTGCCTAAAAATGGAGGACACCCCAAGATAAAACTCTCAGAATTTAGTGCACAGAATTTTAAGGCCCCTTGAAGATAATGCTATTTTACAGAAGCTAAAACTTTATCTCTTTCAGTTTTTCCAAATTAGCTACTTCCTCCCATATAGTAAAAGAAAAAATAAAAATGAGAAAAACATTGTCTGAAATCTAGGGCAACTTTCTTCTGTATGCAGTTTTTTCCACACAGAAATTTCAATATGTTAGGTAAATTTAATAATTCCAATTTGCTAGTAGTCTTGTCTAAGATATTTATTACTATTTGGCTGTCTATCTATAACAAACAACAACTTTTTCTTCAAACTTGAAAATGTTCCTTCCTATGGTTGCAATAATTAGAACAGCTTTTGGACTTCCCTGGTGGCTCAGATGGTAAGTGTCTGTCTACAATGCAGGAGACCCGGGTTTGATCCCTGGGTTGGGAAGATCCCCTGGAGAAGGAAATGGCAGCCCACTGTAGTATTCTTGCCGGTAAAATCCCATGGACGGTGGAGCCCGGTAGGCTACTGTCCATGGGGTCGTAAAGAGGCAGACAAAACTGAGCGACTTCACTTTCACTTTATCTAAACTAATGATGAGTTCATTTATCTTCATAGCTCCTAACTAAACTGACTGACTCAGTTCCTCAACAGTTCACCCTTTGTCACCAGTTTTTTTCTCTTTGCTCTATGTACAACAACCCCCCTGCCTCCAATGAAAACATAATTTATGTATACAGCAGAATCATTTCCTAAAAGCAGTTGTGCCTTTCTCCTCCCTTACAAAGCATTAGCTTGTGTTGAGGTCTGTTTGTCCACCGTAAAATACCTATCAATTGCATAGTATATTTTTGAAAATTGAATAAAATGGCACATGTGAAAATATTTAGCATAAGTTATATAGTCATGAAATTTGAATGCCTTCATTTATATCCTGCTTTCTCACCTCCAAGTCATCCATACTCACTTTTTATTTACAAAAGGAGCATTTTTACTGACGTTTCTATTTTACATTTTTATTCATATATTTGCTATTCTCTTTATTTCAGTTAAATTAGGATATTATTGAATTCTGCTGAAAGATAACTCTTCGTGTTCATATAAGATAATCCTATAACACTATTTTACCAAAATGGCTATGCTAAATAATGCATGTTTTCACCTTAGTGTGTTTGCTTTCTGTAATTTGTCATTTCAGCCAACAGTTGGGGAAACAAAGGTAATGAACTGAGATATAAGGCTTGTTTGTGATTCCACTGCAAGTTGATGAAAAGATTAAAATTTCAAAGTCTCAGAAATGCAATGTGGAATTCAGCACATTCTGTTACAATTTCACCAGAAAGGAGAATGGGGAAAATTCCTAAAATAACAAGAAAAGGCCTCTGCTGATTATTTACTAAGATTTCAATCGTAGCCTTGCAGACTGCAGGTTTAAACCTCCCCACTCTGTCAATCAGAATGATAGAAGCTGATCCTGTCAGAGTGTTTTTTTCACCTCTTGACTCTTGGGAGAACCTCTTCTTTATCAGTAAAGCCTATAGATGTTAAGAAAATATATTGTCTGGAGGCATATCCTAACCCAGAGGGGGTGATTTACCCTGTCTTACTTTAGCTCAAAGGCTACTCTGAATTCCCTTTGGGTCGGTTTCTGCCCGGAGTGTAGGGACTGAAAAAAACAAATAAGCAGGAAAATTTAGTTTCTCAGGAATTTGGCTACCACCCATCAGACTGCATGGTTAAGATTAAGAAAACTAAACAATATGTCAAAGAAAAGTTGAGGGAAGGAAAAAAGAAACCAGAAAGAAACCAGAAAATAAAGTAGCATTCATTTTTCATAGGCTAGACAGAGGCTGCATCTTCAATAATATATCAGTGGATTAAAAATATCAATAATGTTAGTGGCAACTGCTCTTTGCTAGTCAGAAAATGGGTTGCCTCAAGTTGTCATTGAAAGTTAACTATTCCTTTGTGAAGTGAACATTTTACAGTTGAAAAGATAAACCAAGGAAAAAATATGAAAACTATCTGCCACTACTCTTTAGATACATTGTAGACTTTTCAAAAACATGAACACACTACAAACCATAGCAAAGTAATGCAAAATAGAGTTCAGTTAGCAAACACAAACAAAGCCTTCTGCTATGAGAATTAACATGTGCCAGTATAAATAGCTGAACTCTTTCCAGCCAGGATGACATTTTCACGTAGTTTCCTAGGAGACAGGAAATGAAAAGAAAGTGAAAATTTTGGTTAATTTTAAGAAAGGGTAAATTGCAAAAGGGAAGCAACAGAGAACAATTTAAAAGATATTAATGCGATGAAGTGTATTAAGTGATCAACAGAATCTAATTAGAAGGTGGAAAGAACTCTCAACTAGTACCTGAATAGAGTCAAAATGACTCATAATACATAGCCTATAAAATATCAACTAGAATGACAAAGTCCTAATGTATAGCACAGGGAACTATACTCAATATCCTGACACACTATAAGAAAAAGGAAACTATAAGGAAAAGAATATTTAAAAAAGAATACTTATATGTGTATGAGTGAATCATTTTGCTGTACAGCAGAGATTAACACAACATTGTAAATCAACTATACTTCAAGAAAAACGTTAAAAAAAAGAAAGATATTATCTAGAAAGTGATAAACAGTAAAACAAATAGTTTAATAGTATTCTTTATGAACTCCAGGTATGTTGAGTAACTTCAGTCATGTCTGACTCTTTGCCACTCTATGGACTGTAGCCTGCCAAGCACCTCTGTCCATGGAATTTTCCAGTCAAGAATACTAGAATGGGTTGTCATGCACTGCTCCAGGGGATCTCCCTGACCCAGGGATCAAACTTATGTCTCTCATGTCTCCTGCATTGGCAGGTGGGTCCTTTACCAGCAGTATCACCTCCAAAGCCCATTCTTTATAAAATACAGTGTCGTTATTGGCTTCTTTGTGACTCAGAAATTACTTTTAACTTGAGTCCAAAGAAAATAATTTTAAATACATACTGAAGTGTATGAGCAAATAGAAAGAGAAATTAAAGTTCTCAGAGATAATGGAAATAAAAAGCCACTAAGAGAAATGAGTTTTGTAATAATGGTTATTGACTTAGAAAATAGACTGCTGAATATTTTCCCAGCAAAGATGGGTTTATTTGGGATTAGCAGAGAATTGCAATTCACATTGTACAACCATAACACCCACATGCAAGTTCTGCCAGAGTGAGGGAAAAAGCATGCTTATAAGAAGGAGAAAAACAAAAAAGGTTTGGGAAAGCTGTGATAAAGATTCAGAAACCTTTCATTGGCTGAATTTTTGCTAGGAAGAACAGAAGTCTTCTTCTTCCTAATGGACTACTATTAAAGGGTGTGGGAGGTCTCCCTTCTTTCCTCCCAACACTATTTAATTGAAATTTCTGTTTTTTTGTTTTTGTTTTTTTTTTTAACGTGACTTCCTTCTGATATAGATATTAATTTGAAAACATTGTTGATCAGGTTTCCATGACTTTCTGTCCCTCAAGGCCAGAAAATAACTTCCTCGCATGTAGTGTCTCATGTTAGAGGGCAAGTGCACAGGTTGGAAACACATTGGAGTCACAAGAAGAGGTAAGAGGGAAAACTCTCAGCCCTGTTTTATTTGAAGTTCATATATTATCAAAATCAGAGACATTGGAGATTATCTGAACCATTTTGTCATCATGAAAGATAGATGACAAATCTCCAATAGGTCTGGTCTGGATATCTTGGGCAAACTGTCTCATCATATGTCATGTGTTTCAATTTGGGGAAATATTTGCCCTCAGGTTTGATGCTCTCTTTAGGGATGTCACAAAAATCTAAGTCTATCTCCTGGAGTATAGCTAAGCAAGGGTTGCTAGCAGTAGAGTTTTGAGCTCTTTCCATAGAGACTGTAAAGAATTTTCCTGGGGGTGTCTTTTCTAATAGCAAAATCTCCCAGTTGCAGGGTGAGATGCTGAAAGTTTTAGTCTTGAGAGAGTGCAAAATAGAAACATTGTGGACATTTTTAATGAAAGAAGTTAGGCTTTTACAATATTGGAATATCTCTTCTTTTATCTTCTCAAGAAGTAGGAGGCAAACATATTGGACACCCTGTAACTCTCTCACAGGGTAAGAATTTAAGGGCTTCAGAAGGTGTGGTTCTGAGGTTTAGAAGAATCAACAGCAAAATTTTGTTCAAACTGTTTGGAAAGCCTCTACAAATTTTGCCAATAATGCTGTTAGTTTGAGTAAACCAGAAGATCAAAGGTCGTAAGCACAGTGAGGTTGTGGTGAAACAAACCAAACAGCACAGACTTGTTGAAATATTTTTCAGAACAATGGTTTTCTCAGTCATTATGAAGTTCAAGAGGAGTGCCCTAGGTATGGATACGCTTTTTCAGAAGAACTTTAGCCACAGAAGAGGCAGTAACCTATCTGCAAAGGAAGACTTCAGTCCAGTGTGAAAACATAAGAACATGACTGAAACATATTTACCTCAATTAAACAGAGGAAGCTGTATCAAGTCTATTGTCAGGCTTGAAATGGTCCATTAGGCAGTTTAAAATGGTGGGAGGAGTATGAATAAGCTTTCTTGGGTTGTACTTTGGAGAAGTGAGACAAGAAAGGTAGGAAAATTTGAATTTTTCCTAATGTTTCCCCACCAATATTTATTTTTGTATGTCATCATCTTGTTAGTGGATCAATGATTTAATGCAGGCATAGTGGTGAGAAGTGGAAATTTTGAAATCTCTGATAGGACTGAGTTGTTATTTGGTCCAAACTATAGCTTCCTCTTTTTATTAAACCAACAATTGCTAAACTTCCAAACTTTTTTTTTTTTTTTTCCTTTTCTAAGGCCTATTGTTAGGTTTTACTGGCAAGTTTTTCTAATTATCATTTGAGGAAACATCCTTTGCATCAAGATTGGGGTTTAGCTGTTGTTAGTTTCCTTAAATGCGCTGTCCCTCGCAGAAATATTAGCAATATGAGTTCCCTTACCTTCCAGAGAGTCAAGTTTATAATGGCCTAAAATCTTAACAATAGCTAAATCACAAGGTATGGTATTGTATCCAGTAATTCCTGAATATGGGAGCTGTTTTAATTTTATTTCCATTGGAAGTAAAGAAGTCATGTGGCTTACAGAACATTTCAGAATCATGATCAACTCAAAATCACGTATCTACCATCTGTATAAATATTGCTAGTTTTGCCCTTGGCTGAAGTACAAACCTGTGTACTTCAAACCTACCTGTTGGGCTGAAGTAGCCAAAGCTGAAAATGTAGGCTCAACAGTTTCAGAAGGAGTTGTAATAACATACCCAACATGATACTTGCCATTGCTACTTTTAATTAATAATCGTCAGTGAACTATGAGAAGTAAATTATATCCAATGGAATTTCATGTAGATGATTTAGGAGACAACAGGAGAAGAGCTGTCAGCCTTAATCAGACATGAGGAATCAGTCAGTTGACAGAGAGAAAGAGTAGTCAGTTCAAGTTATTACCATATAAGAGAGTTATGTGAGGGACAGTTAACAAAAGGTCTTATAGGAGGCGGGGCAGCTGACTAAGAAAGGTGAAATTTGATGAGAATTCAGTAGGGCTTCTACTGCATGAAGTTAAAAAGAATTGTTAAAGTGGTTACCACAGTGATTTTCTCAATGGCCTTAACAAATAGGGCAACAGCAGTAACAGATAAAAGGCAGTGGGGTTATCTCTACTTCACAAGGTCCAGTTATTACCTTAATAAATTATGGGGTAATAATGATCTCCATGATTTAAGAGGAGTACCCAAAGGGCATTCCTTTCTTCTTCAGAGAAGGAAAAGGGAATCTGATAATTGGGCTGCCCAAGGGCAGCTGTGTTCTTTGTCATACAGTTGAGTCTGACTCTTTGTGACCCCAGGGACTGTAGCCTGCCAGTCCATGGGATTTTCTGTCCATGGGATTTTTCCAGGCAAGAATACTCGAGTGGGTTGCCGTTCCCTTCTCCAGGGGATCTTTCTTACCCATGGATCGAACCCAGGTCTCCTGCACTGCATGCAGATTCTTTACCATCTGAGCCTCCAGGGAAGCCCAAGAGCAGCAGAGTTCATCAAGCTCTTTTTTGTCCAGTTCTTCCCATAAAATTGAGTCACAGTTTTCATTATTGAATGTCATTGAATAAAATATATAGAGATTTGTACATAAGACAGGTATTTGGAACCCAATTTTGGCAGTAATTAACAGCCCAAAAAAACCTTACAGTACGCACTCAGTTTGGGTTTTAGGAAATTTTGTATACTGTGATGTCTATCTGAATCTAGGTATAACCTTTATTTTTTGACATCATACGCCCTAAATATCAACACCCTGTTTGAAAAACCTGTAATTTTTCTTTGGCAAACTTACATCCCTTTAAGGCTATAAACATTAGCAAGTTGCTGTTTTCCTGTGAGGAGGCTTGAGAAGGAGAGCTAAAAAAGCAAATCATTGATACATTGCAACAAACCATAACCCTTAGTAAAGTTTATATCAGTCTTCAGAATTTGAGAGAAAGTAAGAAGAATTCTCAAGGAACGACCAGCACACTGAGCGCAGGCGGCTGCGACCAGCACACTAAGCGCGGCTGAGAGGAACTACCCCACGTCCAAGGTCAGGGGCAGAATGTGGGAGGACTCATGCTTGAAGAGTGGCAGCCAAGAGGAGTTACCCCACGTCTGAGGTCAGGGGCAGCGGCGGAGAGTGCCAGGCTGTGACGGCACAGGAATGGCCAAGAGGAGCTACCCTGGGTCTGAGGACAGGGGTGGTGGCATGGGAGGAGCCACCCAGGGCCCGAGGCCAGGGGCGGCGGCCGGGAGGAGCAACTCCAAGTCCAAGGAGCGGTGGCTGTGAGGGTGCAGGAGGGCCCAGTGGAACCATCCCAATTTGAAGGTCAGGAAGGGCAGCAGTGAGGAGATAGCCCTTATCAAAGATAAGGAGCAGCAGCTGCACTTTGCTGGAGCAGGCGTGAAGAGATACCCCACGCCCAAGGTAAGAGAAACCCAAGTAAGATAGTAGATGTTGCAAGAGGGCATCAGAGGGCAGACACGCTGAAACCATATTCACAGAAAACTAGTCAATGTAATCACACTAGGACCACAGCCTTGTCTAACTCAGTGAAACTAAGCCATGTCCTTGGCGCCACCCAAGACGGTGGGTCATGGTGGAGAGGTCTGACAGAATGTGGTCCACTGGAGAAGGGAATGGCAAACCACTTCAGTGTTCTTGCCTTGAGAACCCCATGAACAGTATGAAAACGCAAAATGATAGGATACTGAAAGAGGAACTCCCCAGGTTAGTAGATGCCCAATACGCTATGGGAGATCAGAAGAGAAATAACTCTAGAATGAATAAAGGGATGGAGCCAAAGCAAAAACAATACCAAGGTGTGGGTGTGACTGGTGATAAAAGCAAGGTCCAATGCTATAAAGAGCAATATTGCATAGAAATCTGGAATGTTAGGTCCATGAATCAAGGCAAATTGGAAGTGGTCAAACAAGAGATGGCAAGAGTGAACGTCAACATTCTAGGAATCAGCAAACTAAAATGGACTGGAATGGGTGAATTTAACTGATATGAACATTATATTTACTACTGTGGGCAAGAATCACTCAGAAGGAATGGAGTAGCCATCATGGTCAAGAAAAGAGTCCAAAATGCAGTACTTGGATGCAGTCTCAAAAACGACAGAATGATCTCTGTTCATTTCCAAGGCAAAGCATTCTATATCATGGTAATCCAAGTCCATGCTCCAACCAGTAACGCTGAAGAAGCTGAATTTGAATGGTTCTATGAAGACCTACGAGAGTTTAAGAAATAACACCAAAAAAAGATGTCCTTTAATTATAGAGGACTGGAATGCAAAAGTAGGAAGTCAAGAAACACCTGGAGTAACAGGCAAATTTGGCCTTGGAATGTGGAATGAAGTGGGGCAAAGACTAATAGAGTTTTGCCAAGAAAATGCACTGGTCATAGCAAACACCCTCTTCCAAAAACACAAGACAAGACTCTACACATGGACATCACCAGATGGTTAACACTGAAATCAGATTGATTATATACCTTGCAGCCAAAGATGGAGAAGCTCTATACAGTCAACAAAAACAAGACCAGGAGCTGACTGTGGCTCAGATCATGAACTCCTTATTACCAAATTCAGACTTAAATTGAAGAAAGTAGGGAAAACCACTAGACCATTCAGGTATGATCTAAATCAAATCCCTTATGATTATACAGTGGAAGTGAGAAATAGATTTAAGGGCTTAGATCTGATAGATAGAGTGCCTGATGAACTATGGAATGAGGTTCATGACATTGTGCAGGAGACAGGGATCAAGACCATCCCCATGGGAAAGAAATAGCAAAAAAGCAAAATAGCTGTCTGGGGAAGCCTTATAAATAGCTGTGAAAAGAAGAGAGGTGAAACTTTTAATTTTAATTAGATCCCATTTGTTTATTTATACTTTTATTTCCAGTATTCTGGGAGGTGGATCATAGAGGATCCTGCTGTGATTTATGTCGGAGAGTGTTTTGCCTATGTTCTCCTCTAGGAGTTTTATAGTTTCTGGTCTTATGTTTAGATCTTTAATCCATTTTGAGTTTATTTTTGTGTGTGGTGTTAGAAAGTGATCTAGTTTAATTCTTTTACAAGTGGTTGACCAGTTTTCCCAGCATCACTTGTTAAAGAGATTCTCCCCCAATGTTCATTGCAGCACTGTTTATAATAGCCAGAACATGGAAGCAACCTAGATGTCCATCAGCAGATGAATGGATAAGAAAGCTGTGGTACATCTAAACAATGGAGTATTACTCAGCCATTAAAAATAATACATTTGAATCAGTTCTAATGAGATGGATGAAATTGGAGCTGATTATACAGAGTGAAGTAAGCCAGAAAGAAAAACACCAATACAGTATACTAACACATATATATGGAATTTAGAAAGATGGTAATGATAACCCTCTATGCAAGACAGCAAAAGAGACACAGAAGTATAGAACGGACTTTTGGACTCTGTGGGAGAGGGAGAGGGAGAGGTTGGGATGATTTAGGAGAATGGCACTGAAACATGTATACTATCATGTAAGAAATGAATTGCCAGTTTATGTTCGATACAGGATACAGGATGCTTGGGGCTGGTGCACGGGGATGATCCAGAGAGATGATATGGGGTGGGAGGTGGGAGGGGGGTTCAGGATTGGGAACTCATGTACACCTGTGGCGGATTATGTCAATGTATGGCAAAACCAATACAGTACTGTAATCTAAAATAAAGTAAAAATAAAAATTAAAAAAAGAAGAGAGGTGAAAAGCAAAGGAGAAAAGGAAAGATATAAGCATCTGAATGCAGAGTTCCAAAGAATAGCAAGAAGAGATAAGAAAGCCTTCTTCAGTGATCAATGAAAAGAAATAGAGGAAAACAACAGAATGGCTAAGACTAGAGATCTCTTCAAGAAAATTAGAGATACCAAGGGAACATTTCATGCAAAAATGGGGTGGATAAAGGACAGAAATGGTATGGACCTAACAGAAGCAGAAGATATTAAGAAGAGGTGGCAAGAATACACAGAAGAACTGTACAAAAAATATCTTCATGACTCGGATAATTATGATGGTGTGATCACTCATCTAGAGCCAGACACCTTGGAATGTGAAGTAAAGTGGGCCTTAGAAAGCATCACTAAGAACAAAGCTAGTGGAGGTGATGGAATTCCAGTTGAGGTATTTCAAATCCTGGAAGATGATGCTGTGAAAGTGCTGCACTCAATATGCCAGCAATTTTGGAAAACTCAGCAGTGGCCACAGGACTGGAAAATGTCAGTTTTCATTCCAATCCCAAAGAAAGGCAATGCCAAAGAATGCTCAAACTACCGCACAATTGCACTCATCTCACATGCTAGGAAAGAAATGCTCAAAATTCTCCAAGCCAGGCTTCAGCAATATGTGAACCATGAACTTCCTGATGTTCAAGCTGGTTTTAGAAAAGGCAGAGGAACCAGAGATCAAATTGCCAACATCTGCTGGATCATGGAAAAAGCAAGAGAGTTCCAGAAAAACATCTATTTCTGCTTTATTGACTATGCCAAAGCCTTTGACTGTGTGGATTACAATAAACTATGGAAAATTCTGAGAGAAATGGGAATACCAGACCACCTGACCTGCCCCTTGAGAAATGTGTATGCAGGTCAGGAAGCAACAGTTAGAACTGGACATGGAACAACAGACTGGTTCCAAATAGGAAAAGGAGTACGTCAGGGCTGTATATTGTCACCTCGCTTATTTAACTTCTATGCAGAGTACATCATGAACAACACTGGACTGGAAGAAACACAAGCTGGAATCAAGATTTCTGGGAGAAATATGGATAATCTCAGATATGCAGATGACACCACCCTTATGGCATAAAGTGGAGAGGAACTAAAAAGCCTCTTGATGAAAGTGAAAGAGGAGAGTGAAAAAGTTGGCTTAAAGCTCAACACTCAGAAAACGAAGATCATGGCATCTGGTCCCATTACTTCATGGGAAATAGATGGGGAAACAGTGGAAACAGTGTCAGACTTTATTTTGGGGGGCTCCAAAATCACTGCAGATGGTGACTGCAGCCATGAAATCAAAAGACACTTACTCCTTAGAAGAAAAGTTATGACCAACCTAGATAGCATTTTCAAAAGCAGAGACATTACTTTGCCGATTAAGGTCCATCTAGTCAAGGCTATGGTTTTTCCTGTGGTCATGCATGGATGTGATAGTTGAACTATGAAGAAGGCTGCACACTGAAGAATTGATGCTTTTGAACTGTGGTGTTGGAGAAGACTCTTGAGAGTCACTTGGACTGCACAGAGATCCAACCAGTCCATTCTGAAGAGATCAGCCCTGGGATTTCTTTGGAAAGAATGATGCGAAAGCTGAAACTCCAGTACTTTGGCCACCTTATGCAAAGAGTTGACTTATTGGAAAAGACTTTGATGCTGGGAGGGATTCGGGGCAGGAGGAGAAGGGGACGACCGAGGATGAGATGGCTGGATTGCATCACTGACTCAATGGGTGCGACTCTGAGTGAACTCCTGGAGTTGGTGATGGACAGGGAGGCCTGGAGTGCTGCGATTCATGGGGTCCCAAAGAGTCAGACACGACTGAGCGGCTGAACTGTACTGACTGAACTCAGGAAACTCAGAGGTATTACTCTCATGGTAAACTGTTTTTGTAAGAGAAGGCAGACAATTGGTTAGCTTTATACACTAAATATTAAAGAATGGACTGCATAATCAATGACAGTAAAGATCTTGCTTTTTGAGATAGTGGATATTAGTAGTGTGTGACAATTAGGAACAAGAAAGTGTCAAGGGAAAGCAATGTTTTCTGATTGGTGGTCCTGGTTTAACTTTCACTCTTGGCCTGTAGGTTTTCTCACTGGTAAAATGGAAGTGTTACATAGGCTATTGTTGTTCAGTCACTGAGTCATGTCTGGCTATTTGTGACCCTACGGACTGTAACCTGCCAGGATTCTCTGTCCATGAGCTTTTCCAGGAAAGGATACTGAACTGAGTGGCCATTTCTTCTCCAGGGAATCTTCCCAACTTAAGGATCGAAACTACATCTCCTGTGTCTCCTGTATTGGCAAGCAGATTCTTTACCACGGAGCCACTACTGAAGGTATGCTATGTGGGCTAGTGAAAGGAATAGCGAGACCTTGATTATTATAATCGTTTATTGTAGCTTTATATCATGAAGGACTTCTTTACTTATAGAGCACAGGCTCATTTTGGGAAAATATGTTGAGGGATCTCTTATCTTTATGGGATGTACATTGTGAAGTTTGTCAATATCTGTTGGAAACTTTTCATAGGAAAAGTGAGAGTGGTACTGATTCAGTTGGGAAAATTGATCAGTGTCTCAGGATCAGCTTTGGTAAGTTAGGAGATAGAATGAATAAAATGTATCAGGTCATTTAATTCACCTGATGATTTTCTTTGATCACTGTTCTCAGTTTCTAAATTTCCCTCTTTTGGTACAAAGAGATTCTGGCATGGGACTACTGTTTGATTTACTGTTGTTGGTGTTCATTCACTAAATTGTGTCTGATTCTTTGCAACTCCAATGTCACAGTAGAAGAAATGAATGGAGGTGGAGAAACTGAGGAGAGAAAATAAGGATGTCTTGAAGAGCCTTAACAAAATAAAATGGCTTCAGAGAGAGGAGCCTCTTGGGGTTCATTAGAGATCTCTACTTTTTGAACTCTTTTAGTGTTCAGAGTCAGGAGCTGCTTATATCAGTGGGGTTGAGTAGTGAGAGTATGATCTGGTGTCAGTCAAGGCTGGAAGAGATTTGTCCCCAATTTGCAGAAATGTTTCTTCAAATTGATTAAAAGAAGAATTGAGAAGCGTTTCTGTAGTTTCTTGGAACCCTGTCATTGAGAACTCAGAGAACCTTGGAAAGGCTGGTCAGAAAGTTGAAGTTACTAGAGCAATTACACATGTAACTTTTTTTTTTTTTTTACCCAATGCTTTTGTTCGTTGCAATAATAGCATACATTAGAATATTTTTAATTTCATTTGTGGGCCTTCAGTTGGTGGAGTTGAAGACTACATATTTTGGTGATTTTCCTTATAGATGACTTAAGTTTGCATCACTTACTCAATGGACATGAGTTTGAGCAAGTTCTGGGAGCTGGTGATGGACAGTGGAGCCTAGCATGCTGCAGTCCATGGGGTCACAAAGAGTTGGATATGGCTGAGTAATAGAACTTAACTGTAAGTGTGCTAAGAGGTGATTTTCCAGATTAACTAAATCTAGTATGGTCATAGCTTCCAATTTCATTCTGGTTCTTTTTACTAAAAGGAAAAGTCATGATTTAGCCAATTAAAAAGCATAAACTTAAAAAACTATTTGAATGGATCAACATCTGAAAGAAGACCAGAATTTTCTCTAAAAATATTCTGAAGTTGAGAGTTCCTTGACTGTCTAGTGGTTAGATTCTGGGCTTTCATTGCCATGTTTCAGATTCAATTTCTTGTCAGAGAACTGAGATCCCTCAAACCTCTTGATGTGATGAAAAAAATTAAAAAAAAAATTAAAAAGATCCTGAAGTCAATTGCAATAATCATGCACAGTTAAGCCAGATTTTTGTGTAAGAGTCTGAAGTTTGTTCTAAGCAATAGGCTTTGTTAAAGTCCTAGGAATTGTTCAGTAAAGTGCCCAGCAATTTCCCAAGCCTCATAATATAATAAGTTAGCAGGCTGGCTGGACTTCTCATTGTGATTCTAGTCATTTTCAAGATTTTCTCAATTAGTATTATTTATCCAGTGGTGGCCCAGGCCTTCACTGACAAGCATATGAACTAGTTGATATATGTCAGAGAAACAAGGTAAAATGTTTGAATGACTATTAAATTCTTCTTCAGCAAATCTATGAGGAAACTTGATTACTTTGGAAAGCAGCTTCACTATGGCTCACAGTTCAGCTTTAGTCTCAGCTTTAGTCCAGAAAATATAAGAAATTAAATATTTATACTCTAGATCCTCAAACTAAATTTTAAAAGGACTGGCTTTGACAAGTTCAGGGGAAAAGAGTGTGTGCCAAGTTTGAGAGAAAACTAGAAATTTGACGAGAGAATTCTTAAGGAGGACTGAGGGTAGAATTGAGGTGTAGGTGCTACAGAAGGGAATAAGCAAGCTGGAGCTGGAGCCACAGTCTGGTCGTGAGGAGCCAGCACAGAGACAAGATGGGTTCAGAGGTGGAGCCTGAGAAAGAGAAGGCAAGAAAGAAGACCTTGAGTTTTTGTGAGCAATTTTATCTTTCTACAATTGTTTATTTGCATCAGTTCATCTATTTATTTATTTTTATTTTGCAATGTGGCAATTTTATGCTCTTGATGAAGTTGGGAAGCCTCAAAATGCCAATCAAAATAAGCATTCCAATGAGTTTCAGAAAACTTTGAGCTATTGTATTTTAATTTTGTTTCAAGTAATTAAGTTTGTGGATATCAAAAGTAACAGCCATTGACATTCCAAAGGTCTGGTATGTCCTTTTAGTTAGAAATCTTTAAACATAAAATCATCCAGAGTCCTTATAGTTATCTAAGAAATATTTAGGTTTTTCATGAATTTTTCTCTAGAGCAAAATAATAATTTGCATGAAGTTCAAACAGCTCAGTTCAATATCTTGCAACTCAAACATCCTGCAGCTCAAACAGTCTGTGAGCTACTATCAGACAGTTAAGGACACAGCTCGGTCCTGGGATAGCCAGGTAAAAGACTTTTCACCTACTTTCCAGAGAACAGCCCCTATTGCAAATGAATAGGCCAAGGCTCAACAAACATGGTTTCAATAAAGCAGCTGCTACTTTCTAAAGGAATTTGTCAGTGGCAGCTCAGCCACCTCTTGTTGAAACAGGTTGATCTCTAATTCAGACCAAAATGACAAATGACTACTTCCAAACAGAACAAGACCTTAACTATAAAGAATAAAACCTTAAGGGATATCCCAAATAAAGCCCAAAGAACTTAAAAAGCAAAGAGGTTATGAGTTTGAATCCAGAAAGGAGACATAGCTTCAAACTCTAGGATTGGCAAGAAAAGCAGTGAACACAATGGGTTCAATTGTAGTACTGCAGTTGCCTGCTCACCAGTCCAGGAGTCTAATGAGATCATCTCTAGTCCCTGCATAAGCCACCAAATGTTTACCTAAACAAAAAGATTGTCAGATACTTCTTTAGCAAAGATGGGTTTATTCAGGATCAGCAGAGAATAGCTATTTGAAATGTGCAAACATGGCAAACGTGAGCAACTTCCCACAGAGCAAAGGGAGGATACTTTTATAGAAGGGAAAGGGCAGTTGGCAGGGCTATAATGAACAAATATGCCATGGCTTTTCATTGGCTGAGCTTATCTCGGAAAAGAGGAGGTTTCTTTATTCCTTATGCTGGGCTTCGCTATCATGGCCGTGCTTAAGAGTTCCCTCTTTGGTCTATTTATTTGAGTTTGTGGTTTATTGATTTTTTTCCAGACGATGAGCAACATAGGCATAGAAGAATATAGATGTCTGTCTCAGAAAGCCAAGACAGAATGTGTCAATCTTGGGGCTACGATAATTCCAGTAATTCCACATAAAGTGGAAACTACAAATTTACATATAAAACAAGTGGCAATTATTTTATCCTATGAACACATAATTTAAGCTTTAAAGTACTCTAGATATAGTTGATTCTGTCATTCCTTATTGTGGATTTTTTTCTTCTCAACTACTTATTTTGCCCTTTTATTTTAAAGAGACAATTTCTGGGATTATTGTTATTTGTAAAAGTACTTAGAATGATTTAATGTGCATTTAATCCAATCATTACTTTTGTTTTGCTTTTTGTTTCTTGCAGCAAGTTTTCTAAGCATTTTAACTGGGAGAATGATGGAATATAATATAAAACATAGGTAGTATGTTTTATAGTAGGTAAAAGAGACAAATAAAACCCACAAATTAAACACACACTTTCCTGGTTAGAGAGAAAAAGGATTGGAAATGTAATTATCTATTGACTTTACTTTTAGCCTTTTTAATGTACAGAATTACCAATGGGTTAAATAAATATTACTTTATTTTCACTATGAACTAGATAAAAGTAATTTATATTGGGAATAATGCAAATAATCCTCTAATTAGGATTTAACAAAAATCAAACAAGATGATAGCTTTATAGAGGGATGTTATTATTCACATTATCCCAAATAATAGTAATTTCAAGGACTGAAATATCCCTGATTTTGTGACTGTGATAAAGTTTAGATAATTAACACTTGCTGAAAACGAGTCTAATATTTGAAAGCGACACATTTCTCTCATTTATTCTTAATGATTAGTACTGAAATTATTAATGAAAAAATAAAACCATTGACATATTCATATAACATTAATTTTTAAATCAATTACAGTTATTCAAGCCAACTACATTATGGTTTTTAGTCAGAGGAAACAGACCTCCATCTCACCCCCTTGCTTTCTCTGTGTATATCTATATGTATGAGGTAGTTATATTTAGAAGCTTAAGTGTAATTTTTTCTTGGTAATAATGGACTTTATTACATTTTCCTTTCTTGCTTCTGAAAAATAAATATTTGCTATATTCCAATAACCAAATATTTTATAGACTATCTCAATATATGTCTGGAGGAGAAAAACCTCCCTCCAGGAGGACACTCTGAAACAAGACAAAAAAGAGAATTACCATTTCTGAGATTTTTATTACTTGAAGGAAATATGTAGGAAAAAAAATGTATTTCTTAATGTAAATGTCATACTCGGAAGAGAAAATGATTAATCAGAAAAAAGTACATGGTATTTATGAAACCTTTATGATATTTTATTGAGTATATTTATGTCTTTACTTTTTACAGAAGTGGGTAAGAAAAAGTACATTATTTTATTCCACATCATAGTTTTAAAGCTTAAATATATTTAGCAAGTAAAGTATAGAGAAAATGAATATTTCCATTTTAAAGAAAAGATAAATCACGACGTTTGCAAGAACTTGATTTCTAACTAAGCTGTAAAGATATAGATGTCTGTATTAATCTTTAGTATATATTCTAAAACTTCACATCATCTAAATAAATATATTCATATATCTTAAATATCTTCATAAACATCATTTTTGATATTGAATGATGGCAATAAACTTCAGAAATTACTGAATATTAATAATACTTTGCTTAATTATTTTAGTAATTTCCCCAGATTGAAGAATGTAAAATAAGCTCACAAAAGTTCATTGTATCTTCCATAAGCTTTTTAAGAAATATTTTTGAAAGTGAGAAAAAAAAATATGAAATTCTTATTAAGTTCTTAAGATTAAATTAAGCACTTGAATAAAACAGCCTTAAGTGTTTTATACTCTATACCGTGTAATGTTTGGAAATATTTAAGTCATTGATCATAACCATTTTAACTTTACACAATCAATAATTTAAGAAATAAATGTGTATTTTTGTATACAGGTAAGTACATCTTTTCTTCATTTTATACTATTAGAATATTGTTGTGGGAAAGAAAGAAAGACTAAAAAATTATTTTTCTTCTGAAAAGGAAAAGGAGAGCAGAGAAAAGAAAAATAATGAAAGCTTTAAAAAGAACAAAAAAGGTAATATTAAGTTTCTGTCATAAGCCAAGAGCTCTACTAATAACTATTGACACAATATGAAAGGAAGGAAATATAAGAGAGAACATAGATATAAAGTGCTTCTCAGGTGGAGCTAGTGGTAAAGAAGTCAACTTTCAGTACGGGTAGATTTAAGAGACCCAGTTTCAATCCTTGGGTTGGGAAGATCCCCTGGAGAAGGGCATGGAACCCACTTCAGTATTCTTGCCTGGAGAATCCCATGGACAGAGGAGCCTGGTGGGCTACAGTCCATGGGGTCGCAAAGAGTTGGACATGACTGAAGCAACTTAGCACACATGCACACAGTTCACTTCAGTTCAGTCACTCAGTCGTGTCCAACTCTTTGCGACCCCATGTATCGCAACACTTCAGGCCTCCCTGTCCATCACCAACTCCCGGAGTTCACTCAGATTCATGTCCATCGAGTCAGTGATGCCATCCAGCCATCTCATCCTCTGTTGTTCCCTTCTCCTCCTGCCCCCAATCCCTCCCAGCATCAAAGTCTTTTCCAATGAGTCAACCCTTCGCATGAGGTGGCCAGAGTAAAGGAGTTTCAGCTTTAGCATCATTCCTTTCAAAGAAATCCCAGGGCTGATCTCCTTCAGAATTTATTGGTTGGATCTCCTTGCAGTCCAAGGGACTCTCAAGAGTCTTCTCCAATACCACAGTTCAAAAGCATCAATTCTTCAGCACTCATCTTTCTTCACAGTCCAACTCTCACATCCATACATGACCACTGGAAAAACCATAGCCTTGACTAGATGGACCTTAGTCGGCAAAGTAGTGTCTCTGCTTTTGAATATGCTGTCTAGGTTGGTCATAACCTTTCTTCCAAGGAGTAAGCGTCTTTTAAGTTCATGGCTGCAGTCACCATCTGCAGTGATTTTGGAGTCCAAAAAAATAAAGTCTGATACTGTTTCCACTGTTTCACCATTTATTTGCTGTGAAGTGATGGGACCAGATGCCATGATTTTCATTTTCTGAATGTTTAACTTTAAGCCAACTCTTTTACTCTCCTCTTTTACTTTCATCAAGAGGCTTTTTAGTTCCTCTCCACTTTATGCCATAAGGGTGGTGTCATCTGCATATCTGAGATTATCGATATTTCTCCCAGCATTCTTGATTCCAGCTTGTGTTTCTTCCAGTCCAGCGTTTCTCATGATGTACTCTGCATAGAAGTTAAATAAGCAGGGGGACAAAATACAGCCTTGATGTACTCCTTTTCCTATTTTGAACCAGTCTGTTGTTCCATGTCCAGTTCTAACTGTTGCTTCCTGACCTGCATCCAGATTTCTCAAGAGGCAGGTTAGGTGGTCTGGGATTTCCATCTCTTTCAGAATTTTCCACAGTTTATTGTGATCCACACAGTCAAAGTGTTTGGCATAGGCAATAAAACAGAAATAGATGTTTTTCTGGAACTCTGTTGCTTTTTCCATGATCCAGCAGATGTTGGCAATTTGATCTCTGGTTCCTCTGACTTTTCTAAAACCCCCTTCAACATCAGGAAGTTCGTGGTTCACTTGTTGCTGAAGCCTGGCTTGGAGAATTTTGAGCATTACTTTACTAGCGTGTAAGATGAGTGCAGTTGTGTGGTAATTTGAGCATTCTTTGGCATTGCCTTTCTTTGGGATTGGAATGAAAACTGACCTTTTCCAGTCCTGTGGCCACTGCTGAGTTTTCCAAATGTGCTGGCATATTGAGTGCAGCACTTTCACAGCATCATCTTCCAGGATTTGAAATAGCTCAGCTGGAATTCCATCACCTCCACTAGCTTTGTTCATAGTGATGCTTTCTAAGGTCCTCAAATGCACTCACATAGATATAAACTAACATTATTAAGCTGGCAAATGAAAACACACTATTCTGTACAAATGTGAAGCAAAATAAGAAAAAGAATGAATAACTTCAGTAAAAGAAGCTTCATAGTATGGTTGACATATCTTGCTTTGGAGAAAGAAAAAAATTACTGGGTAAACAACTAAAGAAAACTAATTCTGGACAGCAGGGAAAGTATAGTACAGCACATTCAGGGTTACATAACAATAACAAATTATAGTAGAAGAATGGAGATTTAGAACTGGAGATGTATACAGGGGCCTATTAGGAATGACATTTATTTCAGACTGGACAGCTGGTTTAGTATCTTTCAGATTATGAAGAAATGTTTAAAGACTTAAAACTGTGAGAGGAGAGATTCAACTTGTATTTGAAATGGGTACAATACCTTAACAGCTGATTACAGGACTGAGAAAAAAAAAAAAAAGTCCAGACCTCTTAAAATGGGTAAATTCACTTTTGACAAGGGCTTGAATTAAGCTACAGCAATAGAAATAGGGGTTAGAATTGGCAGGACTTGATGACTGATCAGAATGGATAGTAATGAGAAACAGAATGTATGTAGAAAGATCATCAAAATTGTTGGCTTGGGTGATTAGAAGAATGAATGTGCCACCAGAAAAGACATAGGGAATTGCAAATAATGAGTTTAGCTTTATTTGCTTGCAGTGTTTTAGTGCAAGTTGAATATGATGGTAAATCCTCAGGAAAATTCAAGGCAAAAATAAAATTTGTCAGAAAATATTCATAACAAGAAATGAATATGAGAAGAGGAATGATGTCTAGGCAATGTAACCATTTAAAGCTAATAATAAGAAAGAATAATAGCAGAACCAGTGAATACACATTTGAAAGATTGGAGGAGAACCAGGAAAAAGTGATCTTTCACAAGTCATAGAAGTAGAATGGCATATTTGAAAGAAATAAATAGCCAACAGTGGCAGTTACAGCCAAAAATATTCAGGAAATAATAATTAAAAAAGAGCATTAGATGGATATAATATACGTACACTAACTCATTATTTCTTTCAGTCTAATTTCAGTTAAATGATCTAATTGCAATGAGCTGAGAATGGAAGCTAAATGCTTTTGTGGAAACACGGCTCAAAATGCTCTCAAATATGTTGAAAACATACCACTCTAGTAGTTTTGCAAAACCCAGCAGAATAAAAAAAGGGAAAGACATATCTAGACATACTATAGTCAAACTGATGAAAATTAAAAAAGAAAAAAAAATGAGTGCCGGGGGGAAGGGAAAAAAATTATATTAAACAAAAAGGAGCAATAATATGAAAGATGACTTCTTAGCAAAACAACAGGGCAAATAAAATGTAATAAAAACTAAGATTTTTTACAAAAACCTGTAAGTTCACAATTCTACATGTAGCAATATATTTTAAATCAGAAAATTAAATAAAGATACTTCAACATAAATGAGAGCTTAATGAATTCTTAGCAGATTTACACTACAGTTCAGTTCAGTTCAGTTCAGTCACTCAGTTGTGTCCGACTCTGTGACCCCATGAATCACAGCATGCCAGGCCTCCCTGTCCATCACCAACTCCCAGAGTTCACTCAGACTCACGTCCATCAAGTCAGTGATGCCATACAGCCATCTCATCCTCTGTCGTCCCTTTCTCCTCCCGCCCTCAATCCCTCCCAGCATCAGAGTTTTCTCCAATGAGTCAACTCTTCGAATGTTGTGGCCAAAGTACTGAAGTTTCAGCTTCAGCATCATTCCTTCCCCAAGGCTGATCTCCTTCAGAATGGACTGGTTGGATCTCCTTGCAGTCCAAGGGACCCCAAGAGTCTTCTTCAACACCACAGTTCAAAAGCATCAATTCTTCAGCGCTCAGCCTTCTTCACAGTCCAACTCTCATATCCATACATGACCACTGGAAAAACCATAACATTGACTAGACAGACCTTTGTTGAAGTAATGTCTCTGCTTTTGAATATGCTATCTAGGTTGGTCACAACTTTTCTTCCAAGGAGCAAGCGTCTTTTGATTTCATGGCTGAAGTCACCATCTGCAGTGATTTTGGAGCCCAAAAAAATAAAGTCTGACACTGTTTCCACTGTTTCCCCATCTATTTCCCATGAAGTGATTTGACCAGATGCCATGATCTTCATTTTCTGAATGTTGAGCTTTAAGCCAACTCTTTTACTCTCCTCTTTCACTTTCATCAAGAGGCTTTTTAGTTCCTCTTCACTTTCTACCATAAGGGTG
The DNA here is from genome assembly GCF_032405125.1 of Capricornis sumatraensis. Lineage (NCBI taxonomy): Eukaryota > Metazoa > Chordata > Mammalia > Artiodactyla > Bovidae > Capricornis > Capricornis sumatraensis. The sequence continues at coordinate 15,549,164 of NC_091080.1, forward strand.
GTGTCATCTGCATATCTGAGGTGATTGATATTTCTCCTGGCAATCTTGATTCCAGCTTGTCCTTCTTCCAGCCCAGCATTTCTCATGATGTACTCTGCATAGAAGTTAAATAAGCAGGGTGACAATCTACAGCCTTGATGTACTCCTTTTCCTATTTGGAACCAGTCTGTTGTTCCATGCCCAGTTCTAACTGTTGCTTCCTGACCTGCATATAGGTTTCTCAAGAGGCAGATCAGGTGGTCTGGTATTCCCGTCTCTTATACTTACACTAAAAGAAATTCTAAAAAATAATTTTTAGTATGCAAAGGAATGTCATAAAATAAAGCATCACATCCATAATAAGAAACTAATGTCACCTAAAATAGTTCATCAAAATGTCATCAGGGCAGTGTTCTTTTCAGGAAGATCCAGAGGAGAATCTGTTTCCTTGCCTTTACCGACTTCCTGTGGCCTGTTGACAGTTTGATTATTCCCAGAAGCCTCTATGTTGAAACCCTACCTATAAGAATATTCTATTTTCAGCTGTTAAGTTTGTGCTAATTTATTATAACATCAGGTAGAAAAAAGAAAAAGTTAAAAAGAAAAGGATGAATAAAGTGAGGAGGAACTAGAGCCAAAGGCAGAAAGATTTATATATAAAAAAGCTTAATCGAGAAGATGAGTTGAGCAAAAACTTGAAGATCTGAAGAGGTTAGTGACTCTGGAGATCAGGCAAAAAAAGCAGCCACAAAGGCTGTAAAGCAGGGCTGTTCCTGGCATATTTGAAAATAACACAGCAGTCAATGTGAATGGAAAAGTGTGGACTAAGCAGAGAGTAGCAGAAGAGGATTTACTGGCTTGTGTTTTCAAGTGATCTCTGTTGCAAAATATGGAATGGAAAGAAGAAATCATGTGAGTGTGTATTAATTAAAGGGTTATAAGATAAATGGATTGGATTTCTTAATAGATTGAGACAATGTTGAATTTGGGAATAGTAGAGTGAATGAGCTTCAAAACCGGGAAGAGGTAGTCAGAACAGGGTGGCACTGGATTTATGAAAATATTGCTCTAACTAGTAATGCCAAGTTATGCTTCCAGGTATAACTAGAAGAGTGAATGTTTGAGATAGGGTTGACAACATCTTAAGAAAGCTGTGAATAGAATGGAAAGGCCTATGAGTTAGGGAGATTGGTTTTTAATGTGTCAGTCAGTCAGTTCAGTTGCTCAGGTGTGTCCGACTCTGCGATCCCATGGACTGCAACATTCCAGGCTTCTATGTCCATTATCAACTCCCGGAGCCTGCTCACACTCAAGTCCATTGAGTCAGTGATGCCATCCAACTATCTCATCCTCTGTTGTCCCCTTCTCCTCCTGCCTTCAACCTTTCCCAGCGTCAGGGTCTTTTCCAATGAGTCAGTTCTTCTCATCAGGTGGCCAAAGAATTGGAGCTTCAGCATCAGTCCTTCCAATGAATATTCAGGACTGATTCCCTTTTGGATGGACTGGTTGGAATTCATTGCTGTGCAATGGACTCTCAAAACCACCAATTATTTGGTACTCAGCTTTCTTTATAGTTCAACACTCACATCCATACATGACTACTTGAAAAGACATAACATTTACTAGATGGACCTTTGTTGGCAAGGTAACATCTCTGCTGTTTAATATGCTGTCTAGGTTGATCATAGCTCTTTTTCCAAGTAGCAAGCATCTTTTAATTTCATGTCTGCAGTTACTATCTGTACTGATTTTGGAGTCCAGGAAAATAAAGTAATATTTATGTGTAAATTGGTGCAACCATGCCAGATATGGAATGGATTGGTAGAAACTGGGGAGTAAACAGGGTTTATTAAACAATGAGAGCAAGCAAGGTTGTAAAACAAATAAGCAAACAACTATCAAAATGGGGATATAGAGAAGAGCCAATGAGACTATCTCAAAGCAACAGTGAGAAGTCCAATTATACCAAGCCCAGTGATTACAATTTGAACTGAAAAAACAGATACCAAGGAAGCACTCAAGGCAGAGGATAGCCAGTTCTATGTTAAGATGAAAAAATTAATGGATTTGTGATTGGTACTTTCTAAATGTCACACAAATTCCTTTAATTTTGAAACTTTTCATATTCTTACCTGTGATCATATATGGAGTATGTAATTTTCAGCTAAGTTTTGTCACACAGAAAAATTTCTGAAGAGGTGAGAATTGTGGCAATAAATCATTTTCAACCTAATTAGGCTATTCTGTTGAGTCTTGCAAGCTTGCTGAATATAAAAGGACTTAAGCTCTTTTCATCATCTGTTTCACATTTGTGAAATATTTCTATCCTCAAAGTCAATACATAATCTAAGATAGTTGGTACAGCTATCATTGACATGTGCTCATTTTATGAAGAAGGGAAAGGGCAAAACAGGAAATAGCCCAATTTATACTTCCTAACAAACTGAGCAGGCTTCTATCAGATAATGTCTCCTTTAAATATCACTGAGCACAATTTACTTTTGAACTGTGGTGTTGGAGAAGACTCTTGAGAGTCCTTTGGACTGCAAGGAGATCCAACCAGTCTATCCTAAAGGAAATAAGTCCTGAAGATTCATTGCTGATGAATGAAGGACTGATGCTGAAGCTGAAACTATAATACTTTGGCCACTTCATGCGAAGGGTTGACTCATTGGAAAAGACTCTGATGCTGGGAGGGATTGGGGGCAGGAGGAGAAGGGGACGACAGAGGATGAGATGGCTGCATGGAATCACTGACTCAGTGGACGTGAGTCTGAGTGAACTCTGGGAGTTGGTGATGGACAGGGAGGCCTGACGTGCTGCGATTCATGGGGTTGCAGAGAGTCGGACACGACTGAGCAACTGAACTGAACTAAACTGACCACAATTTAGTCAACATGACCATGTTTAGCTACAATGGAGGCTAGGAAATCTACTCTTCTGGCTGGGAATATTGCTTTATTAAACAAAAATAGAAGTTTATTTATAAAATGGAAGGAATAGAAGATATTTAGAAGGCATCTACATTTCTGCTATTTCAGAGATAGCAGTCAAGCTTTAGATGGTTTCACATGGAATCATCCTAAATATCTAGATGTTTCTAAGGAGAAATGAGATTGAATAAAGCCACAGTATTATACTTTCCCTTGAAGGGCTTAAAATCAGATAATTACATAAGAATACTGAAAAAAATGTAACTCACATTGATCAAAAATTAAGAAACATATATATAAACTTAAAAAAAAAAAGATAAACAACAGACAAATGTGTTAAATGTATCAATACTAATAATTCTTCCAAGTGGTTCTGTAATTACAAAAAAATAATTATGTGTATTTATCTTGCATATATTAATTCTTATATCTCGAATTTCAACATTTTCAAAGGTAAGTCATTTTGTGGTTGTTCTTAGATCACTATTCTGTGGTATTAGTAGTAAATTAACCTTCATTAATAATATAATAGAAGCACCTATAATATGTGAAATATGTGGTAAAGATACAGTGTTGATCAAAGAATAGGTCTATATGTTTGAGAAACTTACCCTCCAGTGGCAAGAAGACACCTTTGAAAGTGAGCGGGGATGTACCCAGTGTTATATAATCTTACCATAAAGGTATCTATAGAGTGAAATATAGGGTAAAGAGCTACAACTTGTCTCTCTAAAAGATCTGATGGTTAAGTTTAATTTCAAAGGACAAATTTGAACTACGGAAGCAAAGATAAATCAAAACAGAATAATAGATATGCTGCTGCTGCTGCTGAGTCGCTTCAGTCGTGTTCAACTCTGTGCGACCCCATAAACAGCAGCCAGCCAGGCTCCACTGTCCCTGGGATTCTCCAGGTAAGAACACTGGAGTGGGTTGCCATTTCCTTCTCCAATGCATGAAAGTGAAAAGTGAAAGTGAAGTCACTCAGTTGTGTCAGACTCTTCGGGACTCCATGGACTGCAGCTTACCACACTCCTCTGTCCACAGGATTTTCCAGACAAGAGTACTGGAATGAGTTGCCATTGCCTTCTCCAATAATAGGTATGGGGAGGTGCAAAAAAAAGGGCTTGAAGACAAAGAAAGAAATGAAGAAAGTCAACTGAAAAAGATGCATCTGCAAGGTTAATGATGTTCTGGTCACAAAGGTATTTTTAGGACACATAAAATTCTAAACTTTATGCTAAAAGTGATAAAAAGACATTAATGAGTTTTAAGTAGGAAAAAATGTGATTAAATTTGCATTTCACAATGATTGATATTGCTATTCTAATTCTATTAGAAGAGGAAAATTAGAACAGGAGAATGTCTAAGGCAAGACACCCTTAGAAGCCTGTTGACTGGTACTTGAATTCAATCAGGTATCCAGGTGAATAGGATGGGTAAATAATGAGGAGGAGACTTGGGGCTATTGATAAGATTTTGTTAAAATTATAGACCATAGGTAGGAAAGTGAAGAGGTGACTGAGCAATAGGAAAAAGTAGAATGATTCATCTGGTGGAAATGGTAATGATATGAAAGAATATATTTGATTAAAGTACTGAAGTATTTAAAGTGGAAAAACCTACATTATCTGACTCAGTGATTTCAGAAATAGATTTTCAGGTGATAGCAAGGTAGGTGGAGAAAGGTGCTGAAAAGTGTGCAGAGGGGAAAATTTTTGGAGATGTATGGGTTATAAAGTAGAGAGGCCAGGATATCAAACGGAGAATAAAACTTTTTGATGTGCAAAGGAAAACTGTAACCAAATGACAAGTCTTCAAGGTGGCGAGGGGGAGTAGCTAGTTAGTTGAAAATCAACAGAAATAAAGATAGAACAAATAAGAAGCTGGATCTCACTAAACAATGTAAAAGGCAGAGACTTTTATACATATAATTTTATAAGAATATGGAGTAGCAAAATCACTGAGGATCAAGGAGGTTCTTTTTAACTATTCAGACTTAAATAGGATGAGTGATTGAGAAAGGTGAGAGCTAAAAGTGACAGATTTTAATTAGGTTCAAAGAAAGGAAGGTTTAATGAAATGTTTGAAAGTGTAGTCGCAGGGTCCTTTCCAACCTGGACCTGGCAGAACAGTTCCTGCCGAGAAGGGTAGTAAGAAGGTTCTTCCTGCCATCAATGAGGTGGGGACCAGAGAATATGCCATCAGTATTCCCAAGAACATCCATGGAGTGAGTTTCAAGTGTGCCCCTTGCACACTCAAAGTAATTTGGAAATTTGCCATGAAGGAGATGGGAATGTTAGATGTGCCTAATACGAGCAGGCTGGGTTAATGGAATAAGCGATATCTCCTAGGAATCTGTATATAATTGTCCAGAAATGAAGATGAAGATTCAGCAAAATTCTTTAACTACGTACATGTCACCAATTTAAAAATGCTAAAGACAGTCAATGTGAATGAGAACCAAGTACTGATTGTGAGTAAAATTATAGAATTGCACACACAAAAAAAGTGTAGAGGGTATTGTTAATCATATATATGAGGTCTTAAAACTCATAATGAGAAGTCTAGCAAGGATTTTGAAAACTGGACTTTGAGTGAATTTGCATCAATACAATATGGAAATAACTTGAAGGAAAAACAAGTTATCCAAGGAATTTGCATATTGAATGGTTTAAAAGAAACATAAGGAAATATGTGTTATATTTTGCTTTCACAAGCTTGTGAGAGAATTATTTCCAGTTTGAAGTATGTTAAATTATTTAAGTCACTTTAAAACTTAATTCTATGCAATGTGATGTGCAGACTCCAATTAGTATTGTTTATGATCCTGAAATTTTATTAGGATTTTTTTTGGTCATATATTTAGCAAAACTCAAAAAGTTTTTATTCACATTTGCTAAACCACTATATTTAATGAAAACCCACAAGTTATTTTAATCTGAGAAGATAGCAATACCTTCTTATAGCATCTGTTGAAGCTTAGATCTAAACTAAACCCATCACAGGGTTTTTCTTGTTTTTTTTTTTTTTTTTTTTTTTTGGGGGGGGGGAGGGATAGCAAGATCAATCTTTCTTATAAATCTGTGAAAAAGTTTTGTCAAGTGCTCTCAGTTTTAAAATCTTGCTCTAGCAATGAAGCAGTTTGCTATTTTTTTTTTTTTGTAAATTATAGTGAATACACTCTTTCAGTTCATACTATGAATTCTTATTTTGTTAGTAAATAAGGCTTTATTGAGGCACTGCTACATATTTAACAAGTGAAGGGCTTTGGGAATAATGATAAACATATACCCTCTTGAAGAGTAAAGTTTCATTGGCTTTGCATGATCCATACATATGCATCGATTTAAAAACAACATGCTTCATTATGAAAAGTCAGTCATGTGCTACAGATTATATGTCATTCTTGAAAAGCAGTGAACACTGAATCACATAATCAAAGTAGATATTTTAGGAAGGAAAATTTGAGAATGATTTTTAAATGTTATTTACAGCTGTTTTTGAAAAACAGAACGTCTTCATGAGAATATCTCTCGTGTTCACGTTGAGTTGCAATAACATTCTTTGGTTATTAACACAAGCTTAGTAAGAAAATTAGGTGAATAAACTTTTTTTGGTGACCAGGTTGAGATCTCAGTTTATATGTCAGCTCTATTTTTATCAGCTTGTGAACTTTGGGCAGCTTCATCCTGTATGAAAATGGGGGTAGTAACTTGCTAGTGTAAATACAAGAATTAAATACTGTGTATTGCTATTAAATGTATGCTAAAAAACACATTGCTGAGAATATGAAGATGTGATTCTCATCTGCAGAGCCCGAGGGGCAGCAACACTTTCCACTGTTGTTTGTATTCCAAGTGTGTGTGCTGTTGAAGAGCTATGTAAAGCAAACTGTCATAGCTGCTTGAAAAAGTCAATGGTGAGAACCATTTTACTGCAAAATCAAGGAGCTGATACCTTTTAATTTGGTTTTATTCATGAACATCTGTTATAAATATATGTTACCTGCACTTTTGCATCTAAAAATATGGAACACCATATGTGAAATACATAAGGAAGTATAAAAGATTGGAAAACAAATGGAGACACTAAAATGATGGCATGATTTCTGCATTTCTTCTGTTTCCCAGCTTAGGAGAGAAAAAAAGGTTATTCAGTTTTGATAACACACACCAAAATATAGTGTGTCCCTAAATTGCACTCTTACGTGTAGGGGCAACAGGAATGACTACATTTCTGGGTTACACTTACACCAGTAAAAATTGATATCTAAAGTCAGACACCAGTTAAATAAATTTCTTAAATATTTGGTGTCTTCATACAAAATTTAAAGATTATTGTTTTAACTGTAGTAACTTCTAATAAGTTCAAGATGGTGTTTATCAAAAATAAAATAAAGGCGTTCCTCATATTCTGAATCGAAATCCAAAATTTTAGCCACAAAATTAAAAGATGCTTGCTCCTTGGAAAAATAGCCATGAGTATCCTAGACGGTGCATTAAAAAGTAGAGACATCACTTTGCTAACAAAGGTCCATATAGTCAAAGCCATGGTTTTACCAGTAGTCAACTATGGGTGTGAGAGTTGGACCGTAAGAAGACTGAGCGTCAAAGAACAGATGCTATTGAACTGTGATGCTGGAGAAGACTTTTTGAGAGTCCCTTGGATAGCAAGGAGATCAAACCAGTCAATCCTAAAAGAAATCAACCCTAAATCTTCATCAGAAAGACTGAAACTGAAGCTCCAATGCTTTGGCCACCTGACATGAAGAGCTGACTCATTGGAAAAGATCCTGATGCTGGGAAAGATTGAGGGCAGGAGGAGAAGGGGGTGACAGAGGATGAGATGGTTGGATGGCATCACCGACTCAATAGACATGAGTTTGAGCAAACTCCAGGAGACATTGAAGGACAGGGATGCCTGACATGCTATAATCCAAGGGGTCACAAAGAGTCAGACACAACTTAGTGACTGAACAAAAACAAATATAAATATTCTCTGACCTCATTGTAAAGTTTAGGTGACATATACCTGATCTGCTACTAAGAGTTTAGTTAGGTTGCAGAGAAGGGCTGCTTATTAGTCGCCCAGTGACAGCTTCAGAGTCTGCAGAAATTTGCTATGGCCCACCCAACCTGCACTAAATATCTTTCTGTGGCAATGGAGAAACCTGCAAAACTGTATTTTTCTCTTCCAAAATTATACATCTTTCTCTGGAATCATATTTCTTTACAAAGTCTATATAGTAGATTGTGGGGGAAAGGCCTTTCTTTTAACTGCAGAAATTTATAGCTTGACCACTTTTAGGTGGACACTATAGTTCTTACCATGGTGCAGTAGTAAAGAATCTACCTGCCAATGCAGAAGAGATGTGGGTTTGATCCCTGGGTAGGGAAGATGGCCTGGAGAAGGAAATTACAACCCACTTTAGTATTCTTACCTGGAAAATTTCGTGGACAGAAGAGTCTGGTGAGCTACAGTCCATGGGGCCGCAAAGAGTCAGACAGGACTGAGCAAGCATGCAGGCAGGAAAGCTCTTACCTTCTCAGCAACACACCGGTTGGACTTATCACAAAAGAGCAAAACTCATGCACAATCTCTTGGAAACATAGGAACAAACTCTATGTGCTCTCCTACATCCTGTTTCCATTGTATAATCTTGTGAATACCAGCAGATACACTTGACTTTGCCAATTCCTTCAATTTATGTTGTTATTTTTATTCAGGAAATTATGAATTCAGGACTTTCCTGGTGGTTGGGTGGCTAAGACTCCATGTTCCCAATGCAGGGGGCCCAATTTCGATCCCTGGTCAGAGAACCAGATCCCGCATGCTGCAACTAAAGAGCCTGCCTGCCACAAGGAAGGTCAAAATTTCTCATGCTGAAGGTCACAAGGAAGATCAAAGGTCTCACTTGCCACAACTGACTCAGCCCAGCCAAATAAATAAATAAATATTAAAAAAAGAGAAATTCTGAATTAAATAGCCAATCATCTCGATAGATTAACCTTTCCTGATTTTAAACATTTTAAAATGTTTTAACATTTTTACATGAAAGTCATCTTATATTTGTTGTACAAATTTCATTTTATGTGCCAATAGAAAAATATAAGTACATGAATTCCTAGCCTAAAACTATTTCTTAATACTCTTCTTTGTATTACTTCTTTGTTTTTTCACTCTGCAATATAGCAATTAGAAACATCTTAGTTTCTTAAGAAAAAGTCTCTGGTATGTGTGTAACATATGATTCATAATTCATATGATTCAAACTTATTTCACAGCATTATATTCAAGTCCTTTTTGTTGTTGTTTTCTGTTTTTAGGTCTCCAACCAAGGATCTAACTTATGTGCCCACTTCCCCACGCAGATCACTTAACCACTGGATTGCCAGGGAAATCCCCTTTAACTCCTTTGTTAAAGCCACAATATGTTATATATTTTTGTTTACATTTGTAAACTTATGTGATTATTATATGCTTTTACATATGATTAAAACATTATTTGGACACCACAAAGTGTGACTAAAACTTTCACTTTCAAAACATTATCCTAGTTTTTAGATTTCAAAAATATGGAGCCATTATGTACTAATTACTTTCAATAGAACCAGAAACAATAGAATATATAAAAATATTTTATTTAAATGTAGGATTCAGAATTTCCCTATATGATATTTTATATCTTGATAAAGTATGTAATAAATTTATGTTTTACTGCCATATAAAGAACTGGAGAGTAAGTAAGCATAAAACAAACATAAAAATCTGGAAGTACATGATTTCTGGACCCTTGTGACAGGGTTATTTTGTCTCAACTTTCATACTTTCTGAAGTTAAAAGTGAATTATTATCAACTAAGAAGAAAACAATTATTCACGGTTGGGCTCAGTCCCTTTACAGTACTCTTTAGGTTGTAGTATCCAGAAAGGGAAATGACTACATGCCATAGGACATGACAATCTTTTCCAGTAAATGTTGCTTTCTTATCCCAATATTATTATAATGTAAGGAAAGACTAATTAAACTGTATCCCAATAATTTCAGCATGGTAATTCAACTTAAATATAAGAAATTAAGCTAAATATAAAAAAATAAAGGAACAACATCTTATCTTAGTAATTAGCCATGTATTTGATAGAACTAGCTCAGGGAAAATTTTTAAATTGAGTGGAATTTGTAAACTAAGTGAACTTTTTTTGTAAAATAAGTTTGGTTTGGCAACTTCCCATAATCTCCATTCTAATGCTTTTATCTAGATGTTCATTTACATCTTGAGGCCCTTCTGCTTAGGCTTTATTCTCCCAGGATTTACATCCATATTCTATTTACCCCGAAGATTTTTTAGTGCTATTTGCTAGACAATAGTATTGATTTTACAGAGAGTCTGAAAGAGTCTAGGGGATGTTAGGAGTCACCAGAAAATACTTCCAGGGTGAATATCAAGTCAAAACTATTTTTACAAGACAAGATTTTTTGTTGTTGAGTTTTCCAAAGGATACATGATTGATTATTAGAAGAGTTTGAATGAAGAGTTGATATGATAAGCCAGTTATCTTTTATTAACCCATGTCTTAAAGACATTCACAAAATTGCAGGCAATGATACTGTTCACACCAATTCTTTTTGTTTGGGAAAATACAGTTGACCCTTGAGCCACACACGTTTTGATGCTTGAACCACACAAGTTAGGGGTGTTCACTTTCTGAGCAGTCAAAAATTTCTGCAACTTTGCAGTTGATTTTCCATATCTGCAGTTTCTCATTTGAGGATTCAACCAACCACCAACTGTAATGAAGCATTTAGTATTCAAAAGATTCTTCAAAAAGAAGACCCTCACAGTTCAAACCTGTGTTGCTCAAGTGTCACCTGCATGCTTGTGGTGCAAGCACCCAATAATTGGCTTGTTTGCTTGCAATATAATGCCTGGCATTAAACTTTTGATTGTCAAAGCATCCATTCCAAAGATATCCATCTGAAATGAATATATTACCAACTACACAACTAGACAAAGTGTCTTGTTGCCCAAGCATAAAGTTCCCCTTTTGGAAAGCCCTGGTTAATCTAGGTAACTGACTGCCTCAGTGACCCTACTTTTCTCTTCTTGTACTTTAATTCCTATGCTTATGTTTTAAATTTGGCAATAAAGGATGGACCTGCTAAATCGTTGGCACCTCAACCTTTACACCCATAAAGGCAGAACTCCATGGCTACTCTCTCTCATTCTCCCGATGACCTCAGTGTGTGTCCCTGGGTGTGCATGTTTGAGACTTCTAAGTAATAAATCTTGCTTTTCAAAGTTTTTTTAATGATGGTTGCTAATGGGCCTCTTGTATTCATAAGGACTACAAGAATTGATCCAGCCACAATATTAGCTCTGGTTGAGAAACTGCCTCTTTGGGCCCTACAAGTAGTACAAATCCAGAAGAGTGTTCCAGGCATTCCTACTCCATAGCTTCACTATGAAAATGGTGAGACCAATGTAAAACACGTTTTTCATTACAAAATGAAATTAATGTTAATAACGGGTCCTTTTAGTATTGCTTTTTGTAAGCTAATCAGTGAATGTTTATGAGACAAAAGTTTCCTGGAGTCCTTAGTAAGTTTTAAGAATGCAAAGGGGTCCTGAGGCTAAAAGATTGAGAATCACATGTGCTAGACAGTCTGAAACACTAAGTAGTGACAAGTGAATTAACATTTCTAATAATAAAACTGTATTTTACAGGAGCCTCCTAGAATACTGATGTTTTTACCCCAATGTAATAAACAAGTATGACTTTTTTAAAATATAAATTAGGGTAAGGTATTAAAACATTTTTATATTAAAACATTTATAATTGGGGCAAGGTTTTAAAACATAGAACTTCTCTTGTGGCTCAGATGGTAAAGCATCTGCCTACAATATCAGGAGACCCAGGTTTGATCCCTGGGTTTGAAAGATCCACTGGAGAAGGAAATGACAATCCATTCCAGTACTCTTGCCTAGAAAATCCCATGGATGGGGGAGCCTGATAAGGTACAGTCCACAGGGTTCCAAGGAGTCAGACATGACTGAGTGACTTCACTTTCACTTTCATTAAAACATATTTTTAAAGTGGGGGAGAAAGGTGACAAGGAAATAAAATTCTCATTCTGTAGAGGACTATGTTTACTTTTGTGGGGATGGTAGTGACAGATTTTCAGATTATGAATGCATCTTACTGACTCAACCATGATATGGGTTTTGCACTTTAAAAGTAGAGCAGGTAGCAGATGGAACCCCATGTGTCTCAAACCATTTTCTGAACTTGTAATTTTTTTTTTTTTTCTGTTCCTAAAGGATCACTATAATTACATATGCTATTTTGGTTAGTTCTATAAGAAAAAAAATTGCAAGTTACATCAAAAAATCTTCTTCTAATTTTGTTCAGTTAGTTATTAAAACCCTATGTCATATCTGAAGATACCTGTATACTCACATTTTTAAGTAATTAACTTTTTTCTTTATGTCTGAACATTTCTTTTCTTGAACTTAAATATTATATCAGTTGAACTGTAAAAACATAAATATCCAATGCAGTTATATTGAATTTTTGTTGAAAATCATGTTGATTATTCTTTGAAAATGGCCTTTGAACTGCCCAGACGGAAATATCTAAATACAACATAAACAGGATAAAAAAAGAACATTAGATGAAAATACTAAGAGGATATTTGTACAAATAGCACAAATGTTGAAAATTTTAGTTGAAATATGGTTAGCTCATTTTTGCTAAATATTTTTATTTACTTTAATATAGCATGCAAATAGTTCACGCAAATTGCCAATGTATTTTGTTTGGCACATTTGGCCCAAATAAAATTAAAATAGCTAAAAATTTATGTAAGTTTAAAGCTATTTTAAATTTATTTATTTCAATATGTTATGTATATGTTATATGTGTTATATTTACTTTTAACTAATATATACATATTTTATATATATCTATGCTGAAACTTAAGAGGATTAAAATGAAGTATTCTGAATTTTTTAAGGAAATAAGGTAATATCTTCAGTCAGTTTTCCCAAATATTTGTTCAGATAAAGTGTTCACATGGAATTTCATACAGATTCAGCTAAAGAAAATTATTATGAAATAATATTGGGAAAACATTGCATACTTGACCTCTCTTGGAGATGTACAATGTACATTGGCATTTTAAATACTCAAAAGTGTTCCAGTAAAGATACATGTGTATTTTCTGTGTGTATGTGTGTGTGTGTGTGTGTGTGTGTGTGTGTGTGTGTGTTTGTATAACTTGACTTGGAGATATTTGTTTTGGAACGTCAGTTTATAACGATAGATTTAAACATCCAAGAAAACTGAATTGGAAATGCTATTTGAAATTATTTCAGTGGCTTAATTTCTTCTTCCTGGAAATTAAAAAAGAAAAATTGTTCGCCTTGTTTAAACAAGAAAAAAAAAAAAACGGATAAGAATGTTTAATGAGTAACTTTCATCTAGACACATATAAAGTGTATCAGAACTAGAAATATAAAGTTTATGCATTAAGTATTAAACATAGCACTAAAACCTTAGCAATTTAATTGCATTTATTTGTTTTTTAACCAGATAAGTTTAGACACAGACCAGACCAACCTAGACAGCATATTAAAAAGCAGAGACATTACTTTGCCAACAAAGGTCCATCTAGTCAAGGCTATGGTTTTTCCAGTAGTCATGTATGGATGTGAGAGTTGGACTATAAAGAAAGCTGAGTGCCGAAGAATTGATGCTTTTGAACTGTGCTGTTGGAAAAGACTCTTAAGAGTCTGTTGGACTGCAAGGAGATCCAATGAGTCCATCCTAAAGTAGGTCAGTCCTGGGTGTTCTTTGGAAGGACTGATGTTGAAGCTGAAACATCAATAATTTGTCCACTTGATGCAAAGAGTTGACTCATTGTAAAAGACCCTGATGCTGGGAGGGATTGGGGGCAGGAGGAGAAGGGGACAACAGAGGATGAGATGGCTGGATGGCATCACCAACTCAATGGACATGGGTTTGGGTAAACTCCAGGAGCTGGTGATGGACAGGGAGACCTGGCATGCTAAGGTTCATGGGGTCGTCAAGAGTCGGACACAACTGACCAACTGAACTGAACGCAGATAAGTTTAGATACAGAACCCATTTACACTCATATTCTATATCTAGCTATCCTTTCAAAAACTGAAGTGTTATTACTTGTTTTGATATTATATTTCAGTTATCTCTTGAGATGGATTTACAGCATCAATTTAAATTTTCAAAATGGTAAATGTGTATAAGTAGATAATTAGTGATGGGAGATGAGTTAAAAATGCTTTATAAGTACAGTTGACCCTTGAAGAACCCCAGGGTTAGGGGTGCCCATCTTCTGCAGTGTTGAAACTATATATATAACTTTTGACTCCCCTAAAACTTAACTATTAATAGCCTAGTGTTGACTGGAAGCCTTACTAATAGCATAGAGTAAATTAATATATTTTTTTATTTTTATGTTTTATATGTTGTTCATATGTAACTATTAATAGCCTAGTATATGTAACTATTAATAGCTTAGTATATGTGAACAAAAATGAGCACCGAAGAATTGATGCTTTTGAACTGTGGTATTGGAAAAGACTCTTGAGAGTCCCTTGGACTGCAAGGAGATCCAACCAGTCCATCCTAAAGGAGATCAGTCCTGGGGGTTCATTGGAAGGACTAATGCTGAAGCTGAAACTCCAGTACTTTGGCCGCCTCATGCAAAGAGTTGACTCATTGGAAAAGACCCTGATGCTGGGAAGGATTGGGGGCAGGAGGAGAAGGAGACAACAGAGGATGAGATGGCTGGATGGCATCGCCGACTTGATGGACATGAGTTTGAATAAACTCCAGTGGTTGGTGATGGACAGGAAGGCCTGGCGTGCTGCGATTCATGGGGTCACAAAGAGTTGGACATGACTGAGTGAATGAACTGAACTGAACTGATATGTAACTATTAATAGCCTAGTATATGTAACTATTAATAGCATAGTATAGGTAGCTATTAATAGCCTAGTGTTGTCTTACTAATAGCATAAATTAATAAATATTTTTATTTTTATGTTTTGTATGTTGTTTTCTTATCATAAAGTTAGAGAAAATAAAATATTAATAAAAAAATCATAAGGAAAATATATTTACAGTTCTGTACAATATGTATTGGCACCACAAGTTCCTTTTCTGTTTACAAGGTGAATCATCTCTCTCTCAATACCTACCTCAATAATGTCTTATTTGATACAGAACACTGTAGATGTTATACATATCACTAACACTAGCCATCAAAAATGAAAAGATATTGTGAAGAAATTCATCTTTATTTACAGGTTGAAATATTTACACATTGATAATGAAGAAGGTGTAATGTGATTATTTTATGATAGCCTAGTGTGATCAGTGTGATTGCTTCACAGTAGCCTTGTCTATACACTAATGAATGCATCATTATACATTTTTTTATGGCATACAGTGTTGTAGTGATATTCATGATACAGTATTGGAAACACTGTCACATTAAAAAGAACACCTATGATGCTACCTATGATGATAAACTGATATGCATATTTTTAATTACAAGAGAGAGACATGCTGTCAGTTCAGTTCAGTCGCTCAGTCGTGTCTGACTCTTTGCAACCCCATGAATCACAGCACACCAGGCCTCCCTGTCCATCACCAACTCCCAGAGTTCACGCAGACTCACGTCCATCGAGTCAGTGATGCCATCCAGCCATCTCATCCTCTGTCGTCCCCTTCTCCTCCTGCCCCCAATACCTCCCAGCATCAAAGTCTCTTTCAATGAGTCAACTCTTCACATGAGGTGGCCAAAGTGCTGGAGTTTCAGCTTTAGCATCATTCCCTCCAAAGAAATCCCAGGGCTGATCTCCTTCAGAATGGACTGGTTGGATCTCCTTGCAGTCCAAGGGACTCTCAAGAGCCTTCTCCAACACCACAGTTCAGAAGCATCAATTATTTAGTGCTCAGCTTTCTTCCCAGTCCAAATTTCACATCCATACATGATCACTGGAAAAACCATAGCCTTGACTAGACCGACCTTTGTTGACAAAGTAATGTCTCTGGTTTTGAATATGCTATCTAGATTGGTCATAACTTTTCTTCCAAGGAGTGAGCGTCTTTTAATTTCATGGCTGCAGTCGCCATCTGCAGTGATTTTGGAGCCCCCCAAAAATAAAGTCTGCCACTGTTTCCCCTGTTTCCCCATCTATTTCCCATGAAGTGATGGGACCAGATGCCATGATCTTCGTTTTCTGAATGTTGAGCTTTAAGCCAGCTTTTTCACTCTCCACTTTCACTTTCATCAAGAGGCTTTTTAGTTCCTCTTCACTTTCTGCCATAAGGGTGGTATCATCTGCATATCTGAGGTGATTGATATTTCTCCCGGCAATCTTGATTTCAGCTTTTGCTTCTTCCAGCCCAGAGTTTCTCATGATGCTATTCTGAATAATGCTAGAGTGAGCATGAGAGTGTAAGTGTTTATTCAAGATCCTGATTTCAATTTCTTTAGATATATAGTGTCAGGGATTTGTTTCTCCACATCCTTGTCAACAATTGTTACCCTTTGAATTTTTGTTAGTAATCATCCAATTATAAGATGATATCTTCTTGTGATGGTTTTGATTTGCATTTCTCTGATGATTTTAAATACCTCTTATAATCCATTTAACCTTTCTTAGTCCTTCTTTGAGATGGTCTATTCAGTTTCCTTACACTTTTTGAAAATCACGTTGTTTATGGCTATGGAACTGTATGAATCCTTTATATAATTTGAATATTTGCCCTTTATAAGACATCAAGTTTGCAAATGTTTTCCTCCATCTTTCAGGTTTCCCTCTTACTGTAATGATTGCTTTATGTGCTGTGATGAAGCTTTTTGCCATGAAATAGTCCTACTTGACTATTTTTACTTTATGCTTTTGATGTCATAACAAACAAATCATTGCCAATACCAACATATTGAATTTTTTTATCTATGTTTCCTTCTAGGAGTTTAAACTTATAGGTTACATTTATGACTTTATTTTGAATTGATTTGTATATAATGTAAGATAATCCAATTTCATTTTTTGTATATGGGTATCAGTTCTCTCAGCACCAGTTTTTAAAGAGACTAACCATATTTATTTTATTTTGTTGGCACTCTTGTCAAAGATTATTTGACTATATACATGTGAAATTTGTTGGGTTTCTCTACTCTTTTCCATTGACCTGCATATCAGTTTTAATGCCAGTGTTTTACTGTTTCAGTTATGATAGCTTAGTAATAAAATTAAAAATCACAAATGTGATGACTCCCACTTCATTCTCTTTTCTAAAGTTTGCTTTGGCTGTTAGGGATCTTTTGTGATTTCATGTACATCTTAAAGTGCTTTTTTTTCTGTGTTATAAAAAGTGCCACTGAGATTTTGATAAAAATTACACTGATGTGTAGATCACTTTGGGAAATATGTACATTTTAACATTACAATTTTTTAATTTATGAGCACTGACTGTCTTTGCATTGATATACTTGTTTCAATTTCTTTTGTCAATATTTTCTGTTTTTCAGTATATGAATTTTCACCCCCTTAGTTAAGATTATTCCTAAGCATTTATTATTTTTGATGATGTTGTAAGTGTTGGGAGAACAGTGTGGAGATTCCCTATAAAACTGGAAATAGAACAGCCTTATGATCCAGCAATCCCACTGTTGGGCATACACACCAAGGAAATCAGAATTGAAAGACACGTGCACCCCAATGTTCATTGCAACATTGTTTATAATAGCCAGGACATGGAAGTAACCTGGATGCCCATCAGCAGATGAATGGATAAGAAAGTTGTGGTACATATACAAAATGGAGTATTACTCAGCCATTAAAAAGAATACATTTAAATCAGTTCTAATGAGGTGGATGAAACTGAAGCCTATTATACAGAGTGAAGTAAGCCAGAAAGAAAAACACCAATACAGTATACTAACACATATATATGGAATTTAGAAAGATGGTAACGATAATCCTGTATGCAAGACAACATAAGAGACGCAGATGTATAGAACAGTCTTTTGGACTCTGTGGGAGAGGGAGAGGGTGGGATGATTTGGGAGAATAGCACTGAAATATATATAATATCATATAAGAAATGAATCACCAGTCCAGGTTTGATGCAGGATACAGGATGGTTGGCGATGGTGCACTGGGATGACCCAGAGGGATGATATGGGGAGGGACGAGGGAGGGGGGTTCAGGATGGAGAATATGTGTACACCCGTGGTGGATTCATGTTGATGTATGGCAAAACCAATACAATATTGTAAAATAATTAGCCTCCAATTAAAGTAAATAAATTAAAAAAATGAAAAATAAAGGTGGAATTGAATGTTAAATATTTATATTTTTTGTTACATAATAATTCAAAGATATAAATTTTGTAACTAGCATGTGAGTTGTATTTCACACATTTTGATGCATTGTATTATCAGCATCATTCAATCATACATTTTTGACACATCTTGAGCGATTTTTCTTTGACCTGTGTGAAATTTGCCAGTGTGCTAATTAATTGTCAGATATGTGGAACTCCTTATAGATTGTGGGTTTGATTGCTTGCTGATTTAATTTACTGTGATTAGGCAAATAATTGTGTTTGTATTTTACTGAGATCTTTTTAATAGCTTTTCATGTGGTCTGTTATGTTGTATATTCTTTCAGGATCTCATGCACTCAAAAAAAAAAAAACATGTTCACAGCTGTAATATATGTCATTAGGTCAGATTGTTGACATAATTATTTAGATTGCTTTTTTTTTGCTTAGTTGTATTATCAAGTACTGGAAGTAGGGTACTATGAAATTGTTTGTTTTACCCTTTAATTCTGTCAATTTTGGCTTCAATAATTTTAAAACACTTTTATTAAGGGCCCAAATATTTGTGAATGTTACCATCTCTTGATGAACAAATATCTTATCCAGAAATTTCACTTTATTTCAACCTTGTCCAGAACTCTATTTTGTTTAATCTAAAAATACACTGTAAGTTTATCATGCTTATATATTTTTCAAATCTTTTATTTTCAATTGGTCTGGATCTTTATGTTTAAAGTGAATCTCTTGCTAATGGAAGAAAGTTGAGTTTTTCTTTCTGTCCATTCCAACAGTCATTGCCATTTACTTGGAATATAAACTAATTTGAATAGAAATTCATAGCATATTTAATTCAATTATTGATATGGTTTGGATATTTTATACCATTATGCAAATTATTCACTATTTGCCATGCATAGTATTTTTTCTTTCTATGTCCCTCTTTTCCTGCCAACATATTGGTTAAAATATTATTTATGTGTTTAATGTATAGTATTCATAAATTTCCCTGTTTTATTTTTATTTTATTTTAATATCTTACTGGTTCTCTCAAATTTAAATATATGTTCTTGATTTTTTACCCAAAAAGAACTGGTGTGGCAATCTTATTATCAGAAAATAGACTCTAAATTTAGAATATACTACTACAGATAAAGGATATTTTAAAATTAAAAGAGGACTAATTCATCAGGAAGATACAAAAAATATATATTTAAAAATAGTTCTAAAGACAGAGCCAAAACATGAAGCAAAAGATGTAAACACAGAAAAATAGAATAGGCTAATCAACAATAGGACTTCCCAGGTAGCTCAGTGGATAAAGAATCTGCCTGAAAAGCAAGGGACACAGGAGATACAGTTCAATCCTTGGGGTTTGGAAGATCCCCTGGAGGAAAGCATGGCAATCCATTTCAGTATTCTTGCCTGGAGACCCCTATGAACAGGGAAGCCTGGTGCGTTACAGTCCATAGGGTCACAAAGACTCAGACATGACTGAAGCAACAGCATGCAAGCATGCAATTCAACAATAATGGACTTTTCAGGTGGTTGAAGTGGTAAAAAATCTGCCAGTGCAGAAGATGCAGGAGATGCAGTTTTGATCCTTGGATTGGGAAGATCCCTTGGAGTAGGAAATGGCAATCTGCTCCAGTATTCTTGCCTGGAAAGTTGTATGGACAGAGGAGTTGGCAGGCTATAGTGCATGGGGTCACAATGAGTCAGATGCAGCTGAGCGATTGACCACACATGGATTCAACAATAATAGTTGGAGTTTTAACCATCCCATTTTCATTTATGGTCAAAATACCTAAGCTGCTGATCAATACAGGAACGGAAAACTTGAACAACACTACAAATTGCATAACTTAATGAACATCTACTGACTGTTTCACAAACAGCATATGACATATTCTTCTCAGTTACAAGTGAATATTCTCCAGGACAAACCATATCATTTGCCACAAATCAAGCCTCACCAAGTTTAAAGAATTTAGATAATACAAAGTATCTTCTCTGACAACAATCTGGTTAAATTAGAAATGAATAATAGAATAAAATTTGAATTATTCACTTGTATCAGAAAATTAAACAGCATATTTTTTAAATAATCAATGGAGCAAGAAATAAATCACAAGAAAAAAATTAGAACATATATCAAGATGAAATAAAACAAACAAACAAAAATAACATACCAAATCTTATTAGATGTAGCTGAAAGCAGTCCTAAATGGAAATTTAAAGCTGTAAATTCCCATGTTATGGTAGAATACCAATGCTAAAGTAGTGAGCTAAAGCTTTCCTTTTAAAATTATAAATAGAGGGGAAATTAAACCCAGACAATATAAGGAAGAACATAATAAACATTAAAGTAGATATAAAGGAAATGAAAAATAGGAAAATAGAAATAATGATACCAAGTGATTATTTTCAGGAGAAAAATCAATCAATATAATAAAACATTAGTTAACCTGTCTGAAATTAAAAAGGCATATGCAGATAAAATCAGAATTGAAAGTAAGGAAGTGACATACTAATAACATTAGAAAATTTTAAAGGACTATAAAAGTATAATATTCACAGTGGTTCAACAAATTAGATAATTCAGATGAAATGAAAAAAATTCCTAGAAACACATAAAAAAAACTGACCAAGAAGAAATAGAAAATTTCCATAGACCTACAAGAAGAGATTAAACACTAACTTAGAAAATTACAGATAAATTAAAGTCCAGAACCAGATGGCTTCATTCTTGAATTCTACCAAATAATTAAAGAATAATTAGTCATACTCTAAAAATCCCTAAAGATACAAAGAGAATATTTCTCAATGCATTTTATGAAGCCAATGTTACCTTGATAATAAAGCCAGAAAAGGAATCACAAAAATAAATAAAAGTACATTTTATGAATGCAGACCAAAAGGAAAAAACAAAAAACAAGCAATTAGCAAACTGAAACTGTGGCTTGTTAAAAGGGCTATGCCTGACCAAATGTGATTTATGTCAGGAAGAGAGTTGCTTCATAAAAACAAAATCAATAACCACACTAAGAGAAAAAGGGTGGGGGTGAAAGGAAACCTGATCAACAATCAGTTCAGTGCAGTTCAGTTGCTGAGTCGAATCTGACTCATTGCGACCCCATGAATCGCAGCACTCCAGGCATCCCTGTCCATCCCCAACTCCCGGAGTTCACTCAGACTCACGTCCATCGAGTCAGTGATGCCATCCAGCCATCTCATCCTCTGTTGTTCCCTTCTCCTCCTGCCCCCAATCCCTCCCAGCAACAGAGTCTTTTCCAATGAGTCAACTCTTCACATCAGGTGGTCAAAGTGCTGGAGTTTCAGCTTCAGCATCATTCCTTCCAGTGAATGCTTAGGGCTGATCTCCTTCAGAATGGACTGGTTGAATCTCCTTGCAGTCCAAGGGACTCTCAATAGTCTTCTCCAACACCACAGTTCAAAAGCATCAATTCTTCAGTGCTCAGCCTTTTTCACAGTCCAACTCTCACATTCGTATATGACCACTGAGAAAACCACAGCCTTGACTAGACGGACCTTTGTTGGCAAAGTAGTGTCTCTGTTTTTCAATATGCTATGTAGGTTGGTCATAACTTTTCTTCTAAGGAGTAAGTGTCTTTTAATTTCATGGCTGCAGTCACCATCTGTAGTGATTTTGGAGCCTCCCCAAAATAAAGTCTGACACTGTTTCCACTGTTTCCCCATCTATTTCCCATGAGGTAATGGGACAGGATGCCATGATCTTCGTTTTCTGAATGTTGAGCTTTAAGCCAACTTTTTCACTCTCCTCTTTCACTTTCATCAAGAGGTTTTTTAGTTCCTCTTCACTTTCTGCCATAAGGGTGGTGTCATCTGCATATCTGAGGTTGTTGATATTTCTCCCTGCAATCTTGACTCCAGCTTGTGGTTCTTCCAGCCCAGCGTTTCTCATGATGTACTCTGCATAGAAGTTAAATAAGCAGGGTGACAATATACAACCTTGACATACTCCTTTTCCTATTTGGAACCAGTCTGTTGTTCTATGTCAAGTTCTAACTGTTGCTTCCTGACCTGCATACAGATTTCTCAAGAGGCAGGTCAGGTGGTCTGATATTCCCATGTCTTTCAGAATTTTCCAACAGTTTATTGTGATCCACACAGTCAAAGGCTTTGGCACAGTCAATAAAGCAGAAATAGATGTTTTTCTGGGATTCTTTATTTTTCCATGATCCAGTGGATACTGACAATTTGATCTCTGGTTCCTCTCCCTTTTCTAAAACAAGCTTGAAAATCAGGGAGTTCATGGTTCACATATTGCTGAAGCCTGGCTTGGAGAATTTTGAGCATTACTTTCCTAACATGTGAGATGAGTGCAATTGTGTGGTAGTTTGAGCATTCTTTGGCATTGCCTTTCTTTGGGATTAGAATGAAAACTGACCTTTTCCAGTCCTGTGGCCACTGCTGAGTTTTCCAAATTTGCTGGCATATTGAGTGCAACACTTTCACAGCATCATCTTACAGGATTTGAAATAGCTCAACTGGAATTCCTTCACCTTCACTGGCTTTGTTCGTAGTGATGCTTTCTAAGGCCCATTTGACTTCACATTCCAGTATGTCTGGCTCTAGATGAGTGATCACACCATCATGATTATGTGGGTTGTGAAGATCTTTTTTGTACAGTTCTTCTGTGTTTTCTTGCCACCTCTTCTTAATATCTTCTGCTTCTGTTAGGTCCATACCATTTTTGTCCTCTATCGAGCCAATCTTTGCAAGAAATGTTCCCTTGGTATCTCGAATTTTCTTGAAGAGATCTCTAGTCTTTCCCATTCTGTTCTTTTCCTCTATTTCTTTGCATTGGTCACTGGCTGCGACCGGTGCACTAAGCGCAGGTGGCTGCAACTGGAGCAACTAAGCGCAGCTGAGAGGCCGAAGCCAGGAGGACCCCATACCCGAAGGGCAGCAGCCAAGAGGAGTTACCCCACATCTGAGGTCAAGGGCAGTGGCCAAGAGTGCCAGGCTGTGACAGCGCAGGGACAAATGAGATGAGCTACCCCACGTCCGAGGCCTCGGGTGGCGTCTGCGAGGAGCAACCCCACGCCTGAGGCCAGGGTCGGCAGCCAGGAGAAGCAACCCCACGTCCACGGAGCTGTGGTTGCACAGGAACAGGAGGGCCTAGAGGAGCTATCCCACGTTGAAGATCAGGAAGGACAGCAGTGAGGAGATACCCTTCATCCAAGGTAAGGAACAACGGCTGCACTTTGCTGGAGCAGCCATGAAGAGATACCCCATGCACAAGGTAAGAGGAACCCAAGTAAGATGGTAGGTGTTGCAAGAGGGCATCAGAGGGCAGACACACTGAAACCATACTTACAGAAAATTAGTCAATCTAATCACACTAGGACCACAGCCTTGTCTAACTCAATGAAACTAAGCCATGCTCTCGGGGCAACCCAACACAAGTGGGTCATGGTGGAGAGGTCTGACAGAATGTGGTCCACTGGAGAAGGGAAGGGCAAACCACTTCAGTATTCTTGCCTTGAGAACCCCATGAACAGTATGAAAAGGCAAAATGATAGGATACTGAAAGAGGAACTCCCCAGGTCAGTAGGTGCCTAATATGCTACTGGAGATCAGAAGAGAAATAACTCTAGAAAGAATGAAGGGATGAAGCCAAAGGAAAAACAATACCCAGTTGTGGATAAGACTGGTGATAGAAGCAAGGTCTGATGCTGTAAACAGCAATATTGAATAGGAACCTGGAATGTCAGGTCCATGAATGAAGGCAAAGTGGAAGTGGTCAAATAAGAGGTGGCAAGAGTGAACGTTGACATTCTAGGAATCAGTGAACTAAAATTGACTGGAATGGGTGAATTTAACTCAGATGACCATTATATCTACTACTGCAGGCAGGAATCCCTCAGAAGAAATGGAGTAGCCATCATGGTCCTCAAAAGAGTCTGAAATGCATTACTTGGATGCAATCTCAAAAATGACAGAATGATCTCTGTTCATCTCCAAGGCAAACCATTCAATATCACAGTAATTCAAGTCATGTCCCAACCAGTAATGCTGAAGAAGCTGAAGTTGAATGGTTCTATGAAGATATATAAGACCTTTTAGAACTAACACCTAAAAAAGATGTCCTTTTCATTATAGGGGACTGGAATGCAAAAGTAGGAAGTCAAGAAACACCTGGAGTAACAGGAAAATTTGGCCTTAGAGTAGAGAATGAAGCTGGGCAAAGGCTAATAGAGTTTTGCAGAGAATGTACTGGTCATAAACACCTTCTTCCAACAACACAAGAGAAGACTCTACACATGGACATCATCAGATGGTCAATGCCGAAATCAGATTGATTATATTCTTTGCAGCCAAAGATGGAGAAGCTCTATAGAGTCAGCAAAAGCAAGACCAGGAGCTGACTGTGGCTCAGATCATGAACTCCTTATTACCAAATCCAGACTGAAATTGAAGAAAGTAGGGAAAACTGCTAGACCATTCAGGTATGACCTAAATCAAATCCCTTATGATTATACAGTGGAAGTGATAAATAGATTTAAGGGACTAGATCTGATAGATAGAGTTCCTGATCAGTTTTGTGGCATTGTACAGGAGACAGGGATCAAGACCATCCCCATGGAAAAGAAATGCAGAAAAGCAAAATGGCTGTCCGGGGAGGCCTTACAAATAGCTGTGAAAAGAAGAGAGCAAAAAACAAAGGAGAAAAGGAAAGATATAAGCATCTGAATGCAGAGTCCAAAGAATAGCAAGAAGAGATAAGAAAGCCTTCCTCAGCGATCAATGCAAAACAAATAGAGGAAAAGCACAGAATGGGAAAGACTAGAGATATATTCAAGAAAATTAGAGATACCAAGGGAACATTTCATGCAAAGATGGGCTTGATAAAGGACAGAAATGGTATCATTACAATACATGCCAAAAATAATTTGAAAAATGTCAACACTATTTTATAACTACAACACACAGCATACTAGGAATAGAAGGACACTTCCTTAACAAGATGATGAGTCCACATGAAAAGCCCACTGCCGGCACGAGCATTATTTTCAATAGTGAAAGACTAAAGACTTTAACCTTGTAATCTGACCCTGCTTTCATGACTGCTATTCATTGTTCCAAAGTCCTAGCAGAGAGAGAAAGGAAGAAAAACATATAAGGCATCCAAATTGAAAAAGATGAAGTAAAACTGTCTCTACTTATAAGTGACATGATTATGTATATTGAAAATCCAGACAAACATGAAAAAACTACCAGTGCTAATAAACAAATTGAGAGAAGCTTGATGTTACAAGATCAGTGTACAAAAATCACTTGTGTTTCACTCCAGTGAAAAATCTGGGAAGGAAATTAAGAAGACAATTTTACTGACAATAGTGTTAGGTAGGAAGCTAGACATGAACAATGAAGGATGACCTAGACAAAATGGATGCAAGATCATCTGTAAACCCCACTTCAGAAATGCCCAATGTGGCCCAAGAGAACTCACGTACTCCATACAAAAATTATCAGAATTTTTTCCATCTCCCTCATACATGCCTTAGGCACACAGTGGATACAAATGAACCACAGGGGCTTCTCCAGCTCTAAGCACCTGCACCCTTGTTGCACAGCTGTGTCCTCAAGTGACTTTAGGCAGCTAGAAATCCATTAATAATAATAATAATAATAGTAATCCAGGTATATATTGTCACCCTGCTTATTTAACTTATATGCAGAGTACATCATGAGCAAGGCTGTGCTAGATGAAGCACAAGCTGGAATCAAGATTGCAGATATCAATAACCTCAGATATGCAGATGACATCACCCTTATGGTAGAAAGCAAAAAAGAACTAAAGAGCCTCTTGATGAAAGTGAAAGAGGAGAGTGGAAAAGTTGGCTTAAAGCTCACATTCAGAAAACTAAGATCATGGCATCTGGTCCCATCACTTCATGGCAAATAAATGGAGAAACAGTGGAAACAGTGGATGACTTTATTTTTGGGGGCTCTGAAAACACTGCAGATGGTGATTGCAGCCATGAAGACATTTACTTCTTGGAAGGAAAGTTATGACCAACCTAGTCAGCATATTAAAAAGCAGAAACATTACTTTGCCAACAAAGTTCCATCTAGTCAAGGCTATAATTTTATCAGTAGTCACGTATGGATTTGAGAGTTGGACTATAAAGAATGCTGAGTGCCAAAGAATTGATGCTTTTGAACTGTGGTGTTGGAGAAGACTCTTGAGTGTCCCTTGGACTGCAAGGAGATCCAACCAGTCCATCCTAAAGGAGATCAGTCCTGGGTATTCATTGGAAGGACTGATATTGAAGCTGAAACTCCAATATTTTGGCCACCTGATATGAAGAGCTGACTCATTTGAAAAGACCGTGATGCTGGGAAAGTTTGAAGGTGGGAAGAGAAGGGGACGACAGAGGATGAAATGGTTGGATGGTATCACAGACTCAATGGACATGGGCTTGGGTAAACTCCAGGAGATAGTGAAGGGCAGGGAGGCCTGGCGTGTTGCAGTCCATGGGCTCATAAAGAGTCGGACACGATTGAGCGACTGAACTGAACTGAATCCATTAAGGGTTCATAAATATTCTATACATACATACATCTGATTATAACAGAATAAATTATGGGAAGGACATGTCCAGTAGAGCCTGTTGTTATGTAACTGGCAAAAGCCAATTAAAACTCTCAGTCCATGCCCACTTAGATGAATATGTAGAAGCCCTATTTTGCATGTGCCCAGACATGCCCCATTTCCTGATTGATCTTGAGCATATGCCTATTTGCATTTTTAGAAAGGCAGAACCAGGAGTAGGAGACAAGGAGCATTAAAAGAGAAACCAACAGGGATCATACCTCTCCTTGGGGTCAGCTCACACCCACATCTTGGGAGTGTACTATCCACTGACTGTTTAATAAAAAATCTATCTGCTTGAGCTGTAATTCAGCTGTAACCAGTCTCTTGTTTTGAGTCATTTCTAAGAAAGAGACAGGAGCCAGAAATCCTATATATTTGAGCTGTAATTAATCCATCATTGCAAATCTTTGTTGCAACAAGACAAGATCCAAGGAAGAGAAATAAACTGACCTGACAATAGCACCTAAAGGAATAAAATTCCTAGTAATAAATTTAAATAAGAAGGAAACGCCTGCCATTGAATACCACAAAACATTGCTGAAAAAAAAAAAAAAATTCCTACATAAATGGAAAGGCATCTCATGCTCATGTACAGGAGACCCAGAGTACTAAGATGGCAATATTCCTAAAGCAGGCTACAGATCCATTTTAATTGCTATCACAATTTTAGTTTTTGGTTTTTTTTTTTTTTCAGAAAGACAAAGCATGATCCTAAAATTTACATGAAACTCTAAAGGACCTAAAATAACCAAAATTATATTTATGAAAAGGTAGGAGCATACACATTTCTTGTTTTAAAAACTTGCTACAAGTTTAAGTAATTAATCAGTTCTGGTACTAACAAAATACAAAACATAGACATATTAACAAATCAATAGAATAAAGCAGCCATAAAATTGACCCAATTATTTGTGAACAAATGATTTTCAGCAATGTTGCCAAACTAGTCAACAGGAAAAAGATAGTGTTTTCAACAAATAATTTAAAAATAATTTGATAACAATAAGCAAAAAAAAAAAAAAAAGTTGGACACCTACTTCTCTCCATATGCAAACAAAAGAAAATGAAAACAATAGGAAAATAAAAAAAAACACACCTTAAAATAGGTTAATAACATAAACATAAGAGCTAAAATCATTAAATTCAGAAAAAAAATGTGGAGGTAAATCCTTATAACATCAGGTTTGACAATGAATTTTATTATTTGACATGAAAAGTATGAATATAAAATTGGACTCTATAAAAATTTTTTTTAAATGCACATTAAAAGATATTATCAAGAACGTGAAGACATAAATTCTGAGAATGGGAGACAATATTTCCAAATCTTATATCTGGTAAGTGTTTCACACTCAGAATACACAAAGAACTGTTATAAGTTGACAACTAAAAAGACCAAAACAAGAAAGAAAGAAAAAGGAAAACAATTAAAACTGGGCAAAGAACTTAAACAGATATTTCTTCAAAGAAGACATAAAAATGGCCAACAGGCACAGGAAAAAACTGACATCATTGGCCATGAAAGATTCATCATCAAATCACAAATATCATACTTTCCCTTTGTCAGAAGACAATGCAACTTTTAAATTCATATTTTGTGTTCAAAACCAGAGTGTAATATTTATATTTTACTAATATAATACTTTTTTAAAAAGTATCTAGCACTTTACTTTTAATAATATTATATCATTATGCAGCTGAACTTTTCAGTTCTGGTACTGTTATTTGCCCCCTTTCAAAAGAGGGTGACAAACTTCATTAAACTGGCTATAAAACATAAGCAAAATACTAAAATAGTATTACTTATAATAAACCCCCTGGAGAAGAAAATGGAAACCCACTCCAATATTCTTGCCTGGAAAATCCAATGGACAGAGGAGTCTGGCAGGCTATAGTCCACAAGGTCACAAAGAGTTAGACATGACTTAGAGACTGAGCATGTACACACATAAGTAAAACACTATTTTTATGTTGCTAAATTTCACACAGTGGTTCAATATATATTGTATTACACATATCTTACTCAGGTTTAGTAGAGTTAGTGATAAAATAAGTACAGAAAATTTCATACATAGTAAAAAAATCTAGAACTGCAGTTGGGTTTATTTACTGAATCAGTTCAGTTCAGTTCGGTTGCTCAGTCACATCCGACTCTTTGGGACCCCATGAACCGCAGCATCACCAACTCCCAGAGTTTACTCAAACTCATGTCCATCGAGTCAGCGATCCCATCCAGCCATCTCATCCTCTGTTGTCCCCTTCTCCTCCCACCTTCAAACTTTCCCAGCATCACGGTCTTTTCAAATGAATCAGCTCTTCATATCAGGTGGCCAAAATATTGGAGTTTCAGCTTCAATATCAGTCCTTCCAATGAATACCCAGGACTGATCTCCTTTAGGATGGACTGGTTGGATCTCCTTGCAGTTCAAGGGACTTTCAAGAGTCTTCTCCAACACCACAGTTCAAAAGCATCAATTCTTTGGTGCTCAGCATTTTTTATAGTCCAACTCTCACATCTTTAAATGACTACTAGAAAAACCATAGCCTTGACTAAACAGACCTTTGTTGACAAAGTAATGTCTCTGCTTTTTAATAGGCTATCTAGGTTTGTCATAACTTTCCTTCCAAGGAGTAAATGTCTTTTAATTTCATGGCTGCAATCACCATCTGCAGTGATTTTGGAGCCCCCCAAAGTAAAGTCAGCTATTGTTTCCCCATCTATTTGCCATGAAGTGGGACCAGGTGCCATGATCTTCGTTTTCTGAATGTTGAGCTTTAAGCCAACTTTTTCACCGTCCTCTTTCACTCTCATCAAGAGGCTTTTTAGTTCTTCTTCACTTTCTGCCATATGGGTGGTGTCATCTGCATATCTGAGGTTATTGATATTTCTCCTGGTAATCTTGATTCCAGCTTGTGCTTCATCCACCCCAGCATTTCTCATGATGTACACTGCATATAAGTTAAATAAGCAGGGTGACCATATACAGCCTTGACGTACTCCTTTTCTTATTTGGAACCAGTCTATTGTTCCATGTCCAGTTTTAGCTGTTGCTTCCTGACCTGCATACAGATTTCTCAAGAGGCAGGTCAAGTGGTCCAGTATTCCCATAACCTTCAGAATTTTCCACAGTTTATTGTGATCCATACAGTCAAAGGTGGATAGTTGAATACAAATTATAATAAACTGTAGAAATTATTATAGTTGTCCTTTAGAGTTAAGAAAACTAGAGGTAGCAGAAATATATTTTATAAATTTATTGTGTCATTTTTGCAAGATGCTTTTTCAATTCATTATTTAGAAAATTTAGGAACTAATTAAGCACCATATTAAAATTGCTTTTCTCTTTTCATCATAAAATGACACACAAATTACACTGTAATAATTACATTGTAATTTAGCAATAATGTCTATTTCAACTTAACAGCCACAAGTTTTTTCCTGAATTCTACATGAAGCTAGTGAGGAACTAGGTTAAAATCTAGCATATTCTGTGTTTCAGGAACTGAATGCTATTGCCTCAGTTGTCATTGATCTGACATTGATATCCTTAACAGAGTCATCATGTATACTCTGAACTCATCTGTTTATTTTGTGATATATTTCTGGCAAGACGGACCTAAAAACAAAGTTATTTTTACTGTATTAGTTATCACTGTTGAAAGAAAAAAAAAGGAAACCAAAATCAACCTACCTTTAAGAAATAAAATAATTTTCTTGTACAACCAGAAAGTCCAGAGGTTGTTTTGGCTTCAGGAACAATTGGATCCAGGGACTGAAAATATTTGATGAGGAATCATTCTTTCTTAATTTTATGACTCTGCTTATCTGCCTTTGGCATGATTCCCAGACAAATTCTTTGCAAATATTCTTGTTATTTATAGCCATCAGCAGGATTACACCTTTGCATTTTGGCAACTTCAGTGGAAAAGTTAACTTTTCAAATATTTCAAGTAATAGTCCTAAAGATTGTCCTTGGCTTGATTGATTTGTACCTGTACCTTAACCTAGCACCGATCACTATAGCCAACCACTTGGTACTCTTGATAGACCAGGTCTGTGTCTTGTGCTCCAAGAATCTGGATGTGAGTCAACCATAAGAGTAGCCATATACTGAGAGGAAGGAAGAAAGATTCACCAGAGGGATATTACAGAGACTTCACCAGAGGAAAGGTGGGAAAAAGTTAGGCTAAAAACACACATATCCATATAATTTAATAATAAGTGTTATAAATTTTATATAACTGAAAAACTGTACATACATTCATGTGCATTAGCCACTAGACATTGATAGCATTATAAATTAACTTGTGCACATACACAGTGAAAAATGTTTTATAAGTAACATACTTTTCTATAGAAACACATCCCAAGTTCACTAGGAGCTATATTCCCATCTTAGAAGAGTTTTGTGCAATTGGAATCAGCAGTTTGAATTCTGTCAATTATTCATATAGAATAGAGGGTGCACATTTTGAAGATTTGTTTAATACTTTTATTTGTATGGTAAATGGTAATAAGGATCAACTAGCAGCCATTTTAGAGTTACTACTGCAGAAACTAATGAGGTAGCAGATTGCATATTAATAATTCCAGATATATGTATTTTTAAGAAGTCAACATATTACCTATCACAAAACCAAATTATGGTTGCTATTGCCTAAAAAATAAAGAAAATGGAAGGAAGGTGTTGACATTCTTTAATGTTAAGCCATGTTATGATCTAAAATATTCTCTTATTACTCAAATTTCAATGATACATATCCTTATTTTTTTAATTTATTTTAATTTTATTTATTTATTTATTTCTATTTATTTATTGTTTTTTTAAAAACTTTTTATTTCTACTTTATTTTACTTTATAATACTGCATTGGTTTTGCCATACATTGACATGAATCCACCATGGGTGTACATGCAATCCCAAACATGAACCCCCCTCCCACCTCCCTCCCCTATGATCCACCTCCCAAAATTCTGGAAATAAAAGCAAAAATAAACAAATGGGATCTAATTAAAATTAAAAGCTTCTGCACAACAAAGGAAAATATAAGCAAGGTGAAAAGACAGCCTTCTGAATGGGAGAAAATAATAGCAAATGAAACAACTGACAAACAACTAATGTCAAAAATATAAAAGCAACTTATGCAACTCAATTCCAGAAAAATAAACGACCCAATCAAAAAATGGGCCAAAGAACTAAATAGACATTTCTCCATATCCTTATTTTTGAAATGTATTGTTTTAAATTTTATTTTTCAGATAAATATTAATACAAAATCAAAATTTTAGGATTTATCAATAAAACTCAGTAGTTTTACCTAGCATGCTAGCTATACTAGCATAGGTTAAGAAGTAAACCTGAGTAAAGTACAGCAAAGTTGGTTTGCAAAAGTCTCACAATCCACTAATATTTATCAACAAAAAGTCACTGAAAACTATTATGCAATTTAAAATAAATAATAATTGATTTATTATGCACTACTGAGGGAACATATGTGAGTAGGAAATGATTCTGTAGTTGATTGGATAGAGGAAACAGTATGAATAAATAATATTTGAATAATTTTTGTAACACAAATGGAAATATGCAAGGAGGAATGGGAGCATTACAAGATGGAGGAATATTTTGAAAGATTGCATAGATGTATGCAGGAACATGGCATTTCACTGGATTATGAAATATCTATTGTTTTGAAGGAGTCACTGATGAAAATTCTGGGAAAGGAAGCTTGTGCTGAAATTCATGTATAATGATCTAAGCGAAAGTCGCTCAGTCATGTCCGATTCTTTGCTACCCACTGAACTCTAGCCTGCCAGGTTCCTCTGTCCATGTAATTCTCCAGATCAGAATACTGGAGTGGTTAGTTGTTCCCTTTTCCAGGGATCTTCCCAGTCTAGGGATGGAACCCAGCTCTCCTGCATTATAGGTGGATTCTCTATAGAGAAGGCAATGGCAACCCACTCCAGTACTCTTTTTTTTTTTTTTTTATACCAATATACTTTAATAAAAGTTATACCAATGTGGTTTGTTTCTCATCGTGCAAATTTGATGCCTGTTCCATCTTTTTTTTTTAATTAATTTTTTAAATTTAATTTTAAAATCTTTAATTCTTACATGTGTTCCCAAACATGAACCCCCCTCCCACCTCCCTCCCCATAACATCTCTGTGGGTCATCCCCATGCACCAGCCCCAAGCATGCTGTATCCTGCATCAGACATAGACTGGCGATTCAATTCTTACATGATAGTATACATGATAGAATGCCATTCTCCCAAATCATCCCATCCTCTCCCTCTCCCTCTGAGTCCAAAAGTCCGTTATACACAGCTGTGTCTTTTTTCCTGTCTTGCATACAGGGTCGTCATTGCTATCTTTCTAAATTCCATATATATGTGTTAGTATACTGTATTGGTGTTTTTCTTTCTGGCTTACTTCACTCTGTATAATCGGCTCCAGTTTCATCCATCTCATCAAAACTGATTCAAACGAATTCTTTTTAACGGCTGAGTAATACTCCATTGTGTACATGTACCAAAGCTTTCTTATCCATTCATCTGCTGATGGACATCTAGGTTGTTTCCATGTCCTGGCTATTATAAACAGTGCTGCTATGAACATTGGGGTACATGTGTCTCTTTCAATTCTGGTTTCCTCGGTGTGTATGCCCAGCAGTGGGATTTCTGGGTCATAAGGTAGTTCTATTTCCAGTTTTTTAAGGAATCTCCACACTGTTCTCCATAGTGGCTGTACTAGTTTGCATTCCCACCAACAGTGTAGGAGGGTTCCCTTTTCTCCACACCCTCTCCAGCATTTATTGCTTGCAGATTTTTGGATCGCAGCCATTCTGACTGGTGTGAAGTGGTACCTCTAATAGATGGAGAAATATACCATGTTCATGGGTCGGAAGAATCAATATAGTGAAAATGAGTATACTACCCAAAGCAATTTACAAATTCAATGCAATCCCTATCAAGCTACCAGCCATATTTTTCACAGAACTAGAACAAATAATTTCAAGATTTGTATGGAAATACAAAAAACCTCGAATAGCCAAAGCAATCTTGAGAAAGAAGAATGGAACTGGAGGAATCAACTTGCCTGACTTCAGGCTCGACTACAAAGCCACAGTCATCAAGACAGTATGGTACTGGCACAAAGACAGACATGTAGATCAATGGAACAAAATAGAAAGCCCAGAGATAAATCCACACACATATGGACACCTTATCTTTGACAAAGGAGGCAAGAATATACAATGGAGTAAAGATAATCTCTTTAACAAGTGGTGCTGGGAAAACTGGTCAACCACTTGTAAAAGAATGAAATTAGATCACTTTCTAACACTGCACACAAAAATAAACTCAAAATGGATTAAAGATCTAAATGTAAGACCAGAAACTATAAAACTCCTAGAGGAGAACATAGGCAAAACACTCTCCGACATAAATCACAGCAGGATCCTCTATGATCCACCTCCCAGAATTCTGGAAATAAAAGCAAAAATAAACAAATGGGATCTAATTAAAATTAAAAGCTTCTGCACAACAAAGGAAAATATAAGCAAGGTGAAAAGACAGCCTTCTGAATGGGAGAAAATAATAGCAAATGAAGCAACTGACAAACAACTAATCTCAAAAATATACAAGCAACTTATGCAGCTCAATTCCAGAAAAATAAACGACCCAATCAAAAAATGGGCCAAAGAACTAAAGAGACATTTCCCCAAAGAAGACATACGGATGGCTAACAAACACATGAAAAGATGCTCAACTCCAGTACTCTTGACTGGAAAATCCAATGGACAGAGGAGCCTGGTAGGTTGCAGTCCATGCGGTCGCTAAGAGTCGGACACGACTGATCAACTTCACTTTCACTTTTCGCTTTCATGCATTGGAGAAGGAAATGGCAACCCACTACAGTGTTCTTGCCTGGGGAATCCCAGGGACGGGGGAGCCTGGTGGGCTGCCATCTGTGGGGTCGCTCAGAGTCAGACACGACTGAAGTGACTTAGCAGCAGCAGCAACTTTACCATCTGAGCCACCAGGGAAGCCAATAACAATCTAAGGAGCTTGAATTTTATCATGTACAAAATCAGTCCTCAAACATTTTGGCTTCAAGAGCTCTTCACATGCAAAAAAACAAAACAAAAACCTGTTGACTCCAAAGAGATTTAGTCTATCTAGTTGGGCATTTAAGGTATGTAGTCTCTGTAGAGAAAATTAAAATTGAAAAAATGTTAAAGTAATAAGTTATTATTATTTAACTGAATCATGCAGATTTTAAATGCATTGACATTTCCATTTATAGCAAAAATTAATATAATTAACAATTCTGTAAAGTTTGTAAGTATTTAGAAGTTGTGGCAGATACAAGTTTTTGAAAACTCTAATTTTCATTTAAAACATGCATGTTAATATTGATGTCAGATAGTGTCATTTGCTTTCCTTGGAGTGACTATCTTAGATCATTGTTGGGAAAAAAAAAAAAAAAAGATGTCTACAAAATACCCAAGTATGCATAGTTTCACTATTCATTTTTTTTTAAAATGAAGTTCAATGAAAGTGCAGGAAATTCAGCTCATACTACAATCACTGTATGTTTTCCTCAAAACAACTATTACATGATATAACTGAAGCTATTTGTGTTTACTTCCCATTTTTCATGCAGTGTAATGAAAACAGATGTACTCAGGGTTCAGATTTAATGCAATTAACAGTTTCTACTAACTTACCAATGGTGTTCTTAAATGAACCTATGCAACAGTTATTAGAAAAAAAGAGTGTGTGGCAGTGAAGAATATATGGTTCCTAGAGTACTCTAGTTCTGTTGGCTTGATTTCATGCCAAAGTGCATGCAGTTTTACCCAACATTACTTTGCAACAATAGTGAAAAAATATCAGTAAAATGCAAAGGTTGTGATCATTTTTAATATTATTATGAACAAGTTTTTGACCCTGTAAATCCCTTAAAATTGTCCTAGGGACGTCCAGCATCTGTAGAACACTTTGAGAACTGTTGTCATAAGTAATGAGAAGTAAAGCTAATTTCAAAGTTTATATTTAAAATTTTCAAATATCTAGGAGATTTAATACTTGCAGGTTTCTCAATTTTTGCTGAATATGATGACTTGCTCTGTTTGAATTCCAGAAATGTAGTTGATTTCATATTCTGAATGGAAAGTGTTGGTGAGAAGTAAACTGCAGTTTTTTTTTTCTTTTTTTAATGTAAATTTATTTATTTTAATTGGAGGCTAATTACTTGACAATATTGTATTGGTTTTGCCATACATCAACATGAATCTGCCACGGGTGTACATGTGTTCAATACAACATTATTCAATAGTCAAGCAATAAGAGATTGAAATGAACCACAATGTCAATGAAAAAAAAAAAAACAATTTTTTAGAAGTTAATAAAAATAAATTTGAAATTGATTAAATGAATGGATTGAGCCAAAATAGAGTGTTCAGTAATGCTTCAGATATTACATTTGATTGACCAAGTGAGTAATGGTGCTATTACTCAAGATGGAGCTGGCTAGCTAAATGTGTATTTAGTTAAGTTTGAGACAATAATATCATGCATTTCACATATTTTTGAAAATATGTCAACATTATGGTACCTATCATAATGAGAGTTAATAAACATATAATGAGATTTTAATAAATAAGAAATATGTTTGGGAAAGCAAAGGACCCTATAAAAACAGACTGAGGCATCAGTTATACAGATGAATTTATGAGAAGTAGCTATGAGAACTGTTTCTCTAGTTGTGCATGTCATAGCTTTTGTGCCTGAAACCTTCATCTATTATCTAATACTCAACAGAGTACATGGTATAGAGTAGGTGCTTAAAAATGGATGAGGACATCAGTGAATCAATGAAAATCATCAAGTGACAAAGCCAAGAACAGAAATCCAGAGACAATAACATTTTTTGAGAGAGCAGAATGATTATATAAAAATAAATGGGAATAGTGCTAAGCCAGAGATAGACTGAATAGTACAATATAATCTCTTAAAAACTTGATTAAAAGAAATATTTAATAGTTTACTAAATAATGAAGACAGAATTACAAATGAAAGATGAAAGGATTATATGCAACTGTTTAGATAATTAGAAGTTAAAATAATAAATTGTACACAGCATAAAACATATAGTGATAATATTAACAGCAATCTATTAGAAGAAAGTAATTGTAAATATTTACATATAGTTAAGCAAGGAGTTTCTAAGCATGGAAAAAGTAGAAAAGCAAATAAGAAAATGATGATAAATTTTACAAAGTAAAACTGTACAAGATTTAAGATGAAAAAAGACAGAATATATTTAAGATATAATTTCCCTTTACCCATTCCTACTTTCATGCTCAGGACCCCGGAAAGAGTGAAAAAATATATAAGAATGTACTATAAGAAGGAGTAATTTTCCAAGTTTCTATATTGGAAAAGTAACATCTATTTTATGTTTATTTAAAGTCACATTGTTCTAAATATTTTTTATTTATTTTCTTGTTAAATATTACTTTGTTGAAATAAAAACAGAATTTTTTTTATAATTGAACACCTTAGTTTATTTACACAAATCCATTTCTATATTTTTGTTCTATGCATTAACTCTTCCTAGGCCTATACACAGTTTATTTTTATTATTATTATTTTTGAATATATGATAGCAAGATTTGAAGTCAAATCTTTGTTAGTAAACATATTTGAATGAAAGCTTAAGGAGACAAATTTTTCCTGTCTAACTGAAAAAAAATGTCAAAAATAGACCCACTCGATGTGAATGTGGTAAAAAAATGCTCCAATTTTAAACTCTTATGAGGATAATTAATGTGATTTTTCCTTATTTGTAATTTTTTGTATGCTATAGCTACAAAACAAATATTAGGACTTTATAGGTATTATGGGATATAGATGATCAGAGGAATGAGGGGAATGGATAAAATTAGAATTTAGGGGAAAAAAGCCCATTTAGCCAATTAGCATTGTCAAATGCTAATTGAGAGAGGAGTGAGATTCAAGCACCTAGTACGTGCTTATTAGTGATATTTTCAGGGAAACTTCCAGATTACCAATGGTCTCTGTTCTTTATGCAATAGAATAGTGTATGCATGTGTGTGTGTGTGTGCATGCACACATATGTGCTCCAGTGTTTTGAAGGCCAGAGCAAGAGAGAAAGAGAGTGACCGGAAAGGAGATTGAGTTTAATTGAGGAGGGAATTAGCCAATAAATAAAAACAAGTTCACCACGTATGTAAAGTTCCTGACAGCCTCTTGCATAGAAAATTCAAGGACATTTTTCTGTACTATTCAAAGCGATGCCTGACCACTCCCCTGTCCATAACATATCTGCTTCAGCAGTTAGCCATACTAATTTTCCTCATGAATAATTTTGATACCATTATATTTGTACTTATTTTCATATCGGTGTGTATAATTGACTGCTTAATATTACAATGCCAAAGAATGCTCAAACTACCGCACAATTGCATTCATCTCATTCGCTAGGAAAGCAATGCTCAAAATTCTGCAAGCCAGGCTTCATTAATATGTGAACTGTGAACTTTCAGATGTTCAAACTGGTTTTAGAAAAGGCAGAGGAACCAGAGATCAAATTGCCAACATCGGCTGGATCATGGAAAAAGCAAGATAGTTCCAGAAAAACATCTATTTCTGCTTTATTGACTATGCCAAAGCCTTTGACTGTGTGGATCACAATAAACAGTGGACAATTCTGAAAGAGATGGGAATACCAGACCACCTGATCTGCCTCTTGAGAAATTTGTATGCAAGTCAAGAAGCAAGAGTTAGAACTGGACCTGGAACAACAGACTGGTTCCAAATAGGAAAAGGAGTACGTCAAGGCTGTATATTGTCACCCTGCTTATTTAACTTATATGCAGAGTTCATCATGAAAAACGCTGGAATGGAAGAAACACAAGCTGGAAGCAAGATTGCCGGGAAAAGTATCAATAATCTCAGATATGCAGATGACACCACCTGTATGGCAGAAAGTGAAGAGGAACTAAAAAGCCTCTTGATGAAACTGAAAGTGGAGAGTGAAAAAGTTGGCTTAAAGCTCAACATTCAGAAAATGAAGATCATGGCATCCGGTCCCATCCCTTCATGAGAAATAGATGGGGAAACAGTGGAAACAGTGTCAGACTTTATTTTTTGGGTTCCAAAATCACTGTAGATGGTGACTGCAGCCATGAAATTAAAAGATGCTTACTCCTTGGAAGAAAAGTTATGACCAACCTAGATAGCATATTGAAAAGCAGAGACATTACTTTGTCAACAAAGGTCCTTCTAGTCAAGGCTATGGTTTTTCCAGTGGTCATTTATGGATGTGATCATTGGACTGTGAAGAAAGCTGAGTGCCGAAGAATTGAGCTTTTGAACTGTGGTGTTGGTGAAGACTCTTGAGCGTCCCTTGGACTGCAAGGAGATCCAAGCGGTCCATTCTGAAGGAGATCAACCCTGGGATTTCTTTGGAAGAAATGATGCTGAAAGTCCAGTACTTTGGCCACCTCATGTGAAGAAAAGTCTCTGATGCTGGGAGGGATTGGGCGTGGGAGGAGAAGGGGCCGACAGAGGATGAGATGGCTGGATGGTATCACTGACTCGATGTACGTGAGTCTGAGTGAACTCCGAGAGTTGGTGATGGACAAGGAGGCGTGGCGTGCTGCGATTCATGGGGTGGCGACGAGTCGGACACGACTGAGCTACTGAACTGAACTGAATATTATTTCTGGGTATGTATTTGTTAAGATAATCAGTACCATATACCTAATGAATATTAATTGAAGAAAAGATAAATATTTGTTCAATAGAACAAATTTGACTGCCTTGATTGCTTTTATTGTGAAATAAACTGTAATATGAACCAGAAATCTATGTCCAGTAATATTAAATTTCTACACTCTTCCTATTATTCCTCATTTTTCTTCTCCTATGTTTCTTTTCCTTCCTTACAACTTTTACAATATGAAAGTCACAATGCTACATACTTGTTAGCAATAAGGATATTAACAGGAAAGCATTTCTTTACATGAATAATAAAATAACTACAGTTCTAATAATTCATCAACTAAAATAAAAAGTTCTCTACAGGTAATTAAGAATGATCAGCTGGATTCTTCCATCTGTACTGGGAGCATAAATTCCCTACTCTCCAAGAAATGGTTGTTTTTCTCTTACCTCTCAAGGAGCCTGGATTTTATTGAATGAAAGACAACACTAAAAGTGTAATTTGGGAAGCTTTGATAAATTTCAAATATTCCCTTTCAGTCACTTATATTATATGTATGTAAATAATTAAATGCCTGCTTCTATTGGCACTTAAATATCTTGAGTAATGAATAAACATACAATGACAGTTTGGCAGCAAATTAGTGCAGGCCGAATATGTCCATTTTCTCTTTTTCAATATCACAAGCCTATTCCAACCCATTTTCATATTTCTTCTAATGGAAACATCCAGTTTTACCTTGCAGTCCCAAATCTAGAAGATAATATAGGAGAAAATCTAGGCAACCATGGCTTTTTAAATGAGCATTTGGATAAACACCAAAAGCAC
Source organism: Capricornis sumatraensis (assembly GCF_032405125.1). Lineage (NCBI taxonomy): Eukaryota > Metazoa > Chordata > Mammalia > Artiodactyla > Bovidae > Capricornis > Capricornis sumatraensis. Next base: position 15,589,692 of record NC_091080.1, read on the forward strand.
AATCCTTGGAAAAAAATGCAAATTGGACTTAATTTTAACAAATATACCATCCTAATATGACATGCTGAAGATAGGGGGAATGGGTATGAGTTATATAAGAAATTTCTATATTATATTCAAATTTTTTTGCAAATATAAATCTATTCTAAAACATTTATTTTGAAGAAATTCAGAAAAATATTTCAGAACAAAACATCTTTATCATTTTTAGTTGAAATTATTACTTGTGCTATGTTTTAGATCAAAAGTCCAGTAATATGATTTATAAGATCCTTTAACTTATCTAATAATTCTTCTAGAAATATATTCCTCATCTTGCTCTACAGCTTCTTCTTGAACTGCTCACTACTTTAATGCACACCATGAGTCTGCTTTCCTGTTACTCAATCTTTCATTTTCTAGCTAAGTTATTTACATATTGGGATGCAATTGAAAGTAATATGTGCCACTTCTAGACCTAGACAATAACCTTTTCTAAAGTTTCTTTATTCCACTTCTGTCTTCTGGATGAATGGAATGAAAGTGACAGTAGCATTATTGCAAATTATCAGTTGAAGATGATAAAGTTTTCGTCAGCCCAAGTCCCTGAATAACCCTATGAAGTAAGGCCTTGATTGACTTGAAATGTTACATGCATAAACAAATTAATTTCTTCTACTATAAGTCTTGAAATATTGAGAGTCTCTGTTATTGTAGTTTAGTCTTTCAGAACTAATACAAGGTTATAGTAAATGCTAAATGATGTGAGAGATATAAAGTTTGCGGAACAAAGACTAGAACTGGCAAATTATAAAACTGTTTTAATGGCTTATATTTTTATAGTGCTAATTTTATTAAAATACAGTTGATATACAATATTATGTTGTTTATGGTGCACTGCATAATGATTTGACATTTGCAAATTTCTCTTTCTGATTACTTGTTAATGTATAAAAACACAACAGATTTAAATGTGTTGTTTCTGTATCTTGAAATTTTGTCAAATATATTGATGCTTTGGTAGTGCTGTTAATATTTCTGTTTATAGGATAATGTCTAATTGGAGAAAGAAATGACAATCCACTCCAGTATTATTGCCTAGAAAATCCCATGGACAGAGGAGCCTGGTAGGCCCCAATCTATGGGGTTGGACATGACTGAGCGACTTCAATTCACTTCACTTCACTTCACTTCTATAAATAGTTGAAGTTTTACTTCCTTTTGATTTGGCTTCCATTTATTTATCTCTTCATTTGTTCTTGTCTGATTGCTGTGGCAATGACTTCTAAACTTTGCTGAATGAAATGGTGATAGTGAATGAGCATCCTTGTCTTATTCTTAATTTTAGAGGAAATGGTTTCAGCATTTCATCATTGGCTATGTCATTGCCTGTAGGTTTGTCATATATAGTCTTTTTCAATTACTGACTCAATTTTATTATTGGTGACTTATCTGTCATATTTTGTTTTTCTTACTGATTCAATTTTGAGAAATTGTACTTTTCTAGAAATTTACCCATTTTTTCTTCTGAGTTGTCTATTTTATTAACACATATATATTCATGTTTCTCAGTCTCCAAATTGTGTCCGGCTCCTCATGACCCCATGGACTGCAGCATATCCAGCCTCCCTGTCCCCCATCATCTCATGGAGTTTGCCCAAGTTCATGTCCATTGCATCAATGATGACATCCAACCATCTCATCCTCTGTCTCCCTCTTCTCCTTCTACCTTCAATCTTTCCCAGCATCAGGCACATTTCCAGTGAGTTAGCTCTTCATATCGCATGTCCAGAGTAGTGGAGATTCAGCTTCAGCATCAGTCTTTACAATGAAAATTCAGGGTTGATTTCCTTTAGGAATGAATGGTTTTATCGCCTTACTGTCCAAAGAACTATCGATTCAGTTCACTTCAGTTCAGTCGCTCAGTCATGTCCGACTATTTGTGACCCCATGAATCACAGCACGCCAGGCCTCCCTGTCCATCACCATCTCCTGGAGTTCACTCAGACTAATGTCCGTTGAGTCAGTGATGCCATCCAGCCATCTCATCCTCTGTCATCCCCTTCTCCTCCTGCCTCCAATCCCTCCCAGCATCAGAGGCTTTTCCAATGAGTCAACTCTTCGCATGAGGTGGCCAAAGTACTGGAGTTTCAGCTTTAGCATCATTCCTTCCAAAGAAATCCCATGGCTGATCTCCTTCAGAATGGACTGGTTGGATCTCCTTGCAGTCCAAGGGACTCTCAAGAGTCTTCCCCAACACCACAGTTCCGAATCATCAATTCTTCAGTGCTCAGCCTTCTTCACAGTCCAACTCTCACATCCATATGTGACCACAGGAAAAACCATAGCCTTGACTAGATGGACCTTAGTCAGCAAAGTAATGTCTCTGCTTTTGAATATACTATCTAGGTTGGTCATAACTTTTCTTCCAAGGAGTAAGTGTCTTTTAATTTCATGGCTGCAATCACCATCTGCAGTGATTTTGGAGCCCAAAAAAATAAAGTCTGACATGGTTTCCACTGTTTCCCCATCTATTTCCCATGAAGTGATGGGACTGGATGTCAAGATCTTCATTTTCTGAATGTTGAGCTTTAAGCCAAATTTTTCACTCTCCACTTTCACTTTCATCAAGAGGCTTTTAGCTCCTCTTCACTTTCTGCCATAAGGGTGGTGTCCTCTGCATATCTGAGGTGATTGATATTTCTCCCAGCAATCTTGATTCCAGCTTGTGTTTCTTCCAGTCCAGAGTTTCTCATGATGCACTCTGCATAGAAGTTAAATAAGCAGGGTGACATTATACAGCCTTGACGTACTCCTTTTCCTATTTGAGACCAGTCTGTTGTTCCATGTCCAGTTCTAACTGTTGCTTCCTGACCTGCATACGGATTTCACAAGAGGCAGGTCAGGTGGTCTGATGTTCCCATCTCTTTCAGAATTTTCCAACAGTTTATTGTGATCCACACAGTCAAAGACTTAGGCACAGTCAATAAAGCAGAAATAGATGTTTTTCTGGAACTCTCTTGCTTTCTCCATGATCCAGCACATGTTGGCAATTTGATCTCTGGTTCTTCTGCCTTTTCTAAAACCAGCTTGAACATCAGGGAGTTCACGGTTCACATATTGCTGAAGCCTGGCTTGGAGAATTTAGAGCATTACTTTCCTAGCATGTGAGATGAGTGCAATTGTGCAGTAGTTTGAGCATTCTTTGGCATTGCCTTTCTTTGGGATTGGAATGAAAACTGATCTATTCCAGTCTTGTGGTCACTGCTGAGTTTTCCAAACTTGCTGGCATATTGAGTGCAGCACTTTCCCAGCATCATCTTTCAGTATTTGAAATAACTCACCTGGAATTCCATCACCTCCACTAGCTTTGTTCGTAGTGATGCTTTCCAAGGCCCACTTGACTTCACATTCCAAGATGTCTGGATCTAGATTAGTGATCACATCATCATGATTATCTGGGTCATGAAGACCTTTTTTGTATAGTTCTTCCGTGTATTCTCGCCACCTCTTCTTAATATCTTCTGCTTCTGTTAGGTACATGCAATTTCTGTCCTTTATCGAGCCCATCTTTGCAAGAAATGTTCCCTTGGTATCTCTAATTTTCTTGAACAGATCTCTAGTCTTTCCCATTCTGTTGTTTTCCTCTATTTCTTTGCGTTGATCGCTGAAGAAGGCTTTCTTATCTCTTCTTGCTATTCTTTGGAACTCTGCATTCAGGTGCTTATATCTTTCCTTTTCTCCTTTGCTTTTCACCTCTCTTCTTTTCACAGCTATTTGTAAGGCCTCCCCAGACAACCATTTTGCTTTTTTGCATTTCTTTTCCATGGGGATGGTCTTGATCCCTGTCTCCTGTACAATGTCACGAACCTCAATCCATGTATATCATAGCAATCTCTTAACTTTAGAATTATCTTTTGTTGGTTGTAACTTCTCTCTCTCTCTTTTTCTTGATGAGTCTGGCTAAAGGTTTATCAATTTTGCTAATCTTTTCGAAGAATCAGCTTGTAGTTCCACTAATTTTTTTTTATATTGATTTTTAGTCTCTACTTCATTTTTTTTTTTTTTTTTTGCTCTGATGTTTATTTTTTCTTTCCTTCTACAAACTTTTTCTTTGTCTTCTCTTTTTCTAGTTTATTGGGGTGTAATGTTAGATTGTATAAGATTTTTCTTATTTCTTTAGGTAGGATTGTGTAAAACTTCCCTTTCAGAACTACTTTTGTGGTGTCCAGTAGATTTTCAATTTAAATTTCAATTTCAAGTTTCATTTCAATTTTCAATTTTAATTTGCAATAGGTTTCAATTTTAATCTGCTTTCAGTTACATTTAGATGTCCTTATTGATTTTTTTTTAATTTTTATTTTTACTTTATTTTACTTTACAATACTGTATTGGTTTTGCCATACATGATATGAATCCGCCATGGGTGCATGAGTTCCCAATCCTGAATCCCCCTCCCACTGCCCACCCCATATCATCTCTCTGGATTGATCTTTTGGTGATCCATTGGTTTTTCAGTGGAATATTGTATAGTCCCCATATTTTTGCATTTTTTGCAGTTTATTTCTTATAGTTGGTCTCTAGTTTTGTATTCTTGTCATGGAAAAGATGCTTCATAACATTGCTATCTTCTTAGATTCATTCAGACTTGTTTTATGACCTAACATGTGATCTCTCCTGGGGAATATTTTGTGTGAATTCACAAAGAATGTTGTTCTTTTGCTTTTGGTGGAATATTCACTATGTGTTGATTTTCTTCTGTATATCTGTTCGTGATGTAAATGTGATGTTAAAATCCCCTAGTATTAATGTGTCACTATAGGGTTCTCCTTTTATTTTTGTCAGTATTTGCATTATACATTCAAGTGCCCCTATGTTGAGTCCAAATATATTTACAATGGGTCTCTTGATTACTGTGTAATGATTTTCTTTGTCTCTTGTTGCAGTCTTTATTTTAAAGTGTATTTTTTTCTGACATAGATTTTTCTATACCAGCTTTCTTTTTATTTCCCTTTGTATGATATATATATATATATATATAAATTTTTTTTTTTCCTATTTCTTTACTTTCAGACTGCGTGTGTCTTTGGGTGTGAATGAGTCTCTTAAAGGCAGCACATATGTGAATCTTGTTCTTTTTGCCCATTAAGTCTCTCTCTCTCTCTTTTTTTTTTTTTTGTCTTTTGATTTAAGCATTTAGTCTACTTACAGTTAATTATTGATAGATACCTACTTATTGACATTTTGTTAAACATTTTCTTGCTTTTTTATTTGTTTATTATTCTTTTCTTCTCTTTTACTCTATTCCCTACTGATTTGATGACTATCTTTATGTTTGAATTTCTTTCCTTTTTCTATGCGTGTGTCTGTTATTGATTGTTCATTTGTGGTTACCATGAAGTTCATATATAATTACCTATATACATACATATGTGAGTATTTTAAGTTGATGATTTCTTAAGTTTAATGGCATACCAGTAACTCTGGAGTTTTAATTGCCTATGCCTCCACTCAATATTTTTTAAAATAATATTTAACATCTGTTTTTGCACTTTGTATATTTCTTAAATAGCTATTGAGTATATAGATAATTTTATTACATTTAAAAAATATATTTCTCCTATATGTTAAGAGTGGTTAATCTACTACCTTTACCAATCAGACTTTTGCCTGTATGTTTGTCCTTACTTATGATACTTTTCCTTTTGTGATTTTTATATTTCTACTTGTGGACTCCTCTGCTTAAAGAAATCTATTTAATATTTCTTGTAAAACAAGTTTAGTGATGATAATCTCTTAGCATATATATATATATATACATATACATATACATATACATATACAAAACTCCTTATCTTCAAATCTGGATGATAAGCTTGTTGGGTAGGGTATTCTGGATGGTAAGTTTTTTTTTTTTTTTTTTCCCTTTCATCGCTTTAAATATGTCATTACACTCTCTTCTAGTCTGTAAAATTTCTGCTGAAAAGTTGGCCAACAGCCATACAGAAGTTACCTTGTGTATAATTGGTTGCTTTTTCTCTTTCTTCTTTTAAAATTCTCTTTATCCTTAATTTTTTCTCACTTTAATTACAATGTGACTTGGTGTGGATCTGTTTGAGTTTTCATGTTGTTTGCAATTCTCTCTGTTTCCTAGACCTGGATATTTATCTTTATTCCCAGGTAAGGGAAATTTTCATTATTTTGTCCTCAAATAATTTCTTAACCCTTTCTCTGTTCTGGGGCCCCTATAGTACAAATGTTAGTCTACTTGTTTGTCTTAGAGGTCTCTTAAGGTGTCTCATTTTTCAAAATTCTTTTTTCAGCTTGAGTGACTTCCACTACTCTCTCTCATAGTTACTGATACATTCCTCTATAATCTACTGTTAATTCTTTCTAGGGTATTTTTTATTTCAGTGATTGCATACTTCAACTCTTCTTTATATTTTCTTATTGTTGTAATTCTCACTGTGTTCATACATTATTGCTCTATGTTTGGTAAACATTTTTATTGTCAGCTTTAAATATTTATCAAGTAGTTTACTTATTGCTGTTTTGTTTAGCTCTTTTTCTGAGGTTTTGTCTTTTTCCTTAATGTGTAACTTATTCCTTGGTATTCTCATTTTGCCTATTTATAATTTTTTGTTTTTGTTTTTTCCTGTGTTTTAGAAATGTCAGTTATGTGTCCCAACTTGGAGCAGTCTTATACAGAAAATATCTTATGGGGCTCAGTGTATGTTTGCTTCTGACTATCAGAGATATGTGTTGTATGAGTGATCCTATGTGGGGACATGGGGCACCTTTTGTTGTATCATAATTGAGCACTGTGGGTACACAAGTATGCGTGACTGGGCCCGGTCCAGTTTGCTGTGTGGCCTGGGAGATCTGGTGCTCTACTGGTCTAGTGGGTCAGGTTAGATCTGATCCCAGGGTGGCTGGGTGCAGGGGCTAGGGTGGCCTGGGACTGTGCTGGCCAGTTTATGGGTAGGTAATTTCCAGTTCTAATATATTAGAGAGAAAATTTCAAAAATATCACTTGCTAAGAGCAGTGTATTAGTGGTAGAAAAAGCTCCCAAAATGACTGCTGCCAGCACCTTTGTCCCCAGGAATAATTGCAGTTGCTTCCTTCCTCTTCAGGAGGCTCTCTAAGATACGCAAGTAGATCAGTTCTGACTGAGGCTTTTTTTAAATTCCTTCCTCTGTGCTGGGACCTGAAGCATTGTAAGATTGTGTTAGCACCCTTTAAAAATGGAGTCTCTCTCTCTCTCTCTCTCTCTCTCTCTCTCTCTTTTTTTTATAGTCCTCTGACTCTCCTGAATGCAAGCCCAACTGACTTTCAAAACCAGACATAAAAACTGTTGGCTCATTTTCCTGTTATAGAACCCCTGCATTAAGCAGCCTAATGTGGGGTTTATTACTATCGCTCCTTGGAAATTTAGAGATTCTTTGTAAAAGGGATTACCTTCCCATTTTTAAGTGGCCTACCAAGAGTATGGGTCTTGGATGTTATGTGCCTCTGCCCCTCTTACCCACCTCATTGTGATTCTTACCTTTAACCATTAGTTTTAGAAAATATTTTCTGCTAGTCCTCAAGTTGTTCTCATAGATTGCTGCTCTATAAATAGTTATAATTTTGGTGTGCTCATGAGAGGTGAGTCAGTGTCTTTCTGCTGTGTCATCTTTCTTTATTGTGATTTTTATGTGTACTGCATTATTTTACCTAGTACAGTTATCTGTACTGTACTTGTACTTACCTTATAAATCTAAAGATTCAGTTCAGTTCAATCTCTCAGTCGTGTCCAACTCTTTGTGATTCCATGGATTGCAGCATGTCAGGCTTCCCTGTCCTTCACAAACTCCTAGAGTTTGCTCAAAGTCATGTCCATTGAGTTGGTGATGTCATCCAACCATCTCATCCTCTGTCATACCCTTCTCCTTCTGCCTTCAGTCTTGCCCAGTGTCAGGGTCTTTTCCAATAAATCAATTCTAATCAGGTGGGCAAAAGATTGGAATTTCCGCTTCAGCATAGGTCCTTCCAGTGAATTTCCTTTAATTCACTAACGGACTAATTTCCTTTAGGACTGACTGGTTGAATGTCCCTGCTGCCCAAGGGACTCTCAATAGTCTTTTCCAACAGCACAGTTCAAAAGCATCAATTCTTTGATGCTCAGCTTTCTTTATGTTTCAACTCTCACATCCATACATGACTACTGGAAAACCAATAGCTTTGACTCTATGGATCTTTGCTGGCAGAGTAATGTCTCTGCTTTTTAATATGCTGTCTAGTTGGCTATAGCTTTTCTTCCAAGGAGCAAGCATCTTTTAACTTCATGGCTGCAGTCACTATCTGCAGTGATTTTGGAGCCCAAGAAAATAGTCTGTCACTGTTTCCCTATCTATTTGCCATGAAGTGATGGGACCAGATGCCATGATCTTACTTTTCTGGATGTTGGCTTTAAGGCAACTTTTTCACTCTCCTTTTTCACTCTCGTCAAGAGGCTCTTCAGTTCTTCTTCACTTTCTGCCATAGGGTGGTATCATCTGCATATCTGAGGTTATTGATATTTCTCCTGGCAATCTTGATTCCAGCTTGTGCCTCATCCAGCCCAGCATTTCTCATGAGGTACTCTGCATATAAGTTAAATAAGCAGGGTGAGCCTTGACACATTCCTTGCCCAATCAAATCTAATGCTGTATTAGATTGATATATTGTAAGGACTTGACTTCAGAATCTATCTCTGACTTATCCTTTAATTTTCTGCATTTATTCTTATGCCTTTTACTTAATAAATGTTGACACATAGGTACAGCTAAAGTAGTTTCTCCTAATGCTTTCAAAGTTGGACTATCTCTGAATATGTATTAATACATAATTTGCAAGTAATTTTCTTGAACTCAACTTGTTTATATGTGCATTTCTTTTAAACTACACTATTCATTTTTGAACTTTTTATATGATTTATTTTTTTCTTCTGTATTTGTGGACTCTCCCACATTTGTAAATCAGAATTGGGCATTGTATTTTTTCAGCTGTCAGATTTTGTAAATATATAACACTAATACATTTATTCCTACATATTTATATTTCATTCTTCTAACCCAATAATCACTTATGTTTTCTACTACTGTTGTTAAAAGGATAAGAATGGAGTTTAAAATGAGGCCATCTATAAACTGACATCAAAACAGGGCTTAAAAAAGGTCTCAACAGAATTAGGAATATTATACAGTTACATTGTTTCTACAGTAGAGACTTTTCTTTTGTTGTAGGTTAATCCTCATGCCAGTATGAACTGTTTAAGTCTTTCCCTGAACATCTGTCAATTGTCTTGGATACAAGTCCAGGGAGAGGAGTGAGGGAAAAAATGCTGTTGTAAACTGATTGGTGTTAGAATAGGTAACAAATCACTGCATTATCAAGAATAATCTGATCAGCCTTTTCTTTAGACTATATCCAGGTGTAAAGGGACCAATAAAACCTCATTATTTTTTGTTTGAGCAAAATGAACATTTATCTAAAGTAGTCTACTTACACTATCTGTGGAGAAACCACTTGCAAAGCACTTTAATAGTATGTAAGTGGAGCTTTTTCTTAGATAATGGGATTGAAGCCCTATATTGTTGCTAGCCAAATGTTATGACAAAACCAAACACTAACAAAATACAATGATTATTTTTTATTGGTCAAGAACTTGATGATTATAATTTTTTAAATTATAGCTCCCACTATGTGCTTACATTTTTTTCAAGTATTTGAATTTAAAAATGTATATCTAAAATATGTTTTCTACATGAGACATTTAACTATTATTCTGATTTAATGAAAATTAGGAATATATTAGCATTGTTTGATGATGGAATAGATTTAACTAATATAATCTCTTTTGTTATACCTTTGTTTTAACTTTAATTTTTTTATAATGTCTTGAAAATTTTCTATACAGTTTCATGTACATGTTATAATTGAACTTTCAAGATGTCACATAGTTAATAAATGAAATATGATGCTCATTTATATGGTTATGGCAAAACAATATGTGGGTAGTCATTAAAATATCAAATGAAGATTGTTAGGTTACCAATTGTTTCTGTATTTTAGATTGGTGACATATCATACAGAGTAAAATTAATAGAGGTAATTAATATTAAAATTTTTGAATGAGAAATTTTGAAAATATCAGTTAGAAATCAGATTAGTGTTATAAAGTAGAGTAAAAAATAATAACCCTGATTTTAGCAGATTATTTATCAAGCAAGTTAAATCACTTAAGGCATCATGATTGTATTATGACTGTCAACAATAGTACCACCCTCAACATCACCAATAATACTTATTACCTAAATGTCAGAGAATGTTACAAGTGGGGATATATGAAATTACAGGAAGGTAAATTTGAAACAATTTAATGAGAGGCTCCCAGTTTGCATAAATATTATCAAAAATCAAATGTAGCAACTAACTTTGCTCTTTACTGTGGGATCAAAAAAAAAAAAAGGAATAGGAACTTGATTTGACATGAAAGAATATGTTAACTACTAGAATCATTGTTCATGAAATTGATAATATATGAAGTAATATGATTGTGCTTAGAGATGAATGAATTAAAGAGATGCTGTTGCATTCATAAAAAAGTTGGTATTTTTAGGTAGAAAAAAAAAGAAGATCGTACAGAATTCTGGCTACTTTAGAATGTGACAGAGTTAAAATTTTTCTTTCTCTGACCTTTGGCTATTCAGCTCTGCTATGTAAATAATACAGATTTTTATAGTAAAGTCTAACATGATATAGTGTAGTCACTTAAAGGTAGGCAGAAACTCCTCAGTATAGATTATTAAAGAAGTTTGAACCTATTCATAAAATATTTTATAGATATAATATACTAAGGGCTTTTCCTTTTGACAATCTTTGTGCGGCTGATGTAGCCTGACATACTGCCTCTGGAAACTGTGAAATGCAGGAGCTATTAATGATGAGTGTGGAGGATGGGCTTGGCTCATGTAACCCAGGGAGTATTATATTTTTTGACTCACTAAGGGTATGAGAAAAGGCATTCTAATATGAATAATCTTTCCTATTCAAAGTCCTTAAATATTACTCTAATTTAATGAAATTACAAAATAACACAACACATTTTTAAGGTGAACTGTGGTTTTGGTGATGCTATTCACTTGATTATTAGGTCTGTGTGTAAGATGAGGAACTATTATCTTTAATGAGGAAGCAGTGGGTTTGAGGTGGCAAAATCAAACTGCCCTATGACAGAAGTCTAATCAAAGCTTTGGTTTTTCCAGTAGTCATGTATGGATGTGAGAGTTTGACCATAAAGAAAGCTGAGCATCAAATAATTAATACTTTTGAACTGTGATGTTAGAGAAGACTCTTGAGAGTCCCTTGGACAGCAAGGAGATCCAATCAGTCCATCCTAAAGGAAATCAGTCCTGAATGTTCTTTGGGAGGACTGATGTTGAAGTTGAAGCTCAAATACTTTGGCCACCTGATGCAAAGAGCTGACTCATTGGAAAAGACCCTGATCCTGGGCAAAATTGAAGGCAGGAGGAGACGGGGACAACAGAAGATGAGATAGCTGGAGGGCATGAACTTGTGACAGAAGTGGCATGTAGATATTCCCCACCCCCCACCCCCTGGGGAAAGTCTAATGGCTTCTTTGACTACAAATCTTGAAGAATTTGGTGCATTTTTCCTTACTTTAACAATTAAAAACAGAAAGAAGAAGCTTAGATTTTCTACATGATATCCATTAATTTAGCTATTTGTATTATAAAGGTCCAAGTATCCTAAACCAAAAATCTTGAACAAGATTTTTTTTTTTAATCTTTAAATAATGCATGGCAAAATAAATATAATTTTTATGAACTTTCAATCACTGCAAGTTTTAGTTTATTCTCAACTGAAAAATAATTCAGTCTATGAAAACTCTAAACCTGTTTGGATTTTCTTAAGTTTTCCATTGTTCTTTATATTTACCAGAAGCCTAAGAACTATGACATTTCCTGAACTTAATTTCATTTAAAAAGGACAAACAAGTGGAGAAATAATAATATCACTTTGCGAGCTAAGTTGCTTCAATCTTGTCTGAATCTTTGTGACACTATGGACCATAGTCCACCAAGCTCCTCTGTCCATAGGATTCTCCAGGCAAGAATACTGGGATGGGTTGCCATGCCTTCCTACTTGGAATCTTCCCAACCTAAAGATTGAACCAACATCTGTCTACCTGCATTGGAAGGCAGATTCTTTATTATTGGAGCCACTTGGGAAGCCCCTGTCACTTTAGCTCTAATACATTATTCAGTTCAGTCACTCAGCAGTGTCTGACTCTGCGACCCCATGAACTGAAGCACGCCAGGCCTCCCTGTCCATCACCAACTCCCGCAGGTCACTCAAACTCATGTCCATCGAGTCGGTGATTCCATCTAGCCATCTCATCCTCTGTCGTCCCCTACTCCTCCTGTACCCAATCCCTCCTGTCATCAGAGACTTTCCAATGAGTCAACTTTTCTCATGAGGTGGCCAAAGTACTAGAGTTTCAGCTTTAGCATCATTTTTTCCAAAGAACACCCAGGACCGATAACCTTTAGAATGGACTGGTTGGATTTCCTTGCAGTCCAAGGGACTCTCAAGAGTCTTCTCCAACACCACAGTTCAAAAGTATCAATTCTTAGGTGCTCAACTTTCTTCACAGTCCAACTATCACATCCATACATGACCACTGGAAAAACCATAGCCTTGACTAGATGGACCTTTGTTGACAAAGTAATGTCTCTGCTTTTGAATATGCTATCTAGGTTGGTCATAACATTCCTTCCAAGGAGTAAGCGTCTTTTAATTCCATGGCTGCAATCACCATCTGCAGTGATTTTGGAGCCTCAAAAAATAAAGTCTGAAAACTGTTTCCACTCTTCCCCATCTATTTCCCATAAAGTGATGGGACCGGATGCCATGATCTTCTTTTTCTGAATGTTGAGCTTTAAGCCAACTTTTTCACTCTTCTCTTTCACTTTCATCAAGAGGCTTTTTAGTTCTTCACTTTCTGCCGTAAGAGTGGTGTCATCTGCATATCTGAGGTTATTGATATTTCTCCTGGCAATCTTGATTCCAGCTTGTGCTTCATCCAGCCCAGCATTTCTCATGATGTACTCTGTATATAAGTTAAATAAGCAGAGTGACAATCTACAGCCTTGACGTACTGGTTTTTCTATTTGGAACCAGTCTGTTGTTCCATGTCCAGTTCTAACTGTTGTTTCCTGACCTGCATATAGGTTTCTCAAGAGGCAGATCAGGTAGTCTGGTATTCCCATCTCTTTCAGAATTTTCCACAATTTATTGTGATCCACACAGTCAAAGGCTTTGGCATAGTCAATAAAGCAGAAATATATGTTTTTCTGGAACTCTCTTGCTTTTTCCATGATCCAGGAGACATTGGCAATTTGATCTCTGGTTCCTCTGCCTTTTGTAAAATAGCTTGAACATCAGGAAGTTCACCTTTCATGTATTTCTGAAGCCTGGGCTTGGAGAATTTTGAGCATTATTTTACTAGCGTGTGAGATGAGTGCAATTGTGCAGTAGTCTGAGCATTCTTTGGCATTGCCTTTCTTTGGGATTGTAATGAAAACGGACCTTTTCCTGTCCTGTGGCTACTGTTGAGTTTTCCAAATTTATTACCTTACCTGAAAAAGACCCCTCAATTATTATACTGTTGAATTTAAAATTGAAAATTACTAGTGTGGTTTTCTGAAAATACAGATGAAGATTTTCTGATTAGGAGAACTTTGATGAGGTCAGATTCATAAGTTATAATATGCTATCTTCATGTAAGTAGATTTAACTTATGGCTATTTGAGTGTTATTGCAAGCATATGGACAACATTGTGAAATGATAACAAAGAAGTATATTTTTTTGCTTGACTTTGTTTTATAGAAGCAGATGTCCATAAGAAAGAAAAATCACAAGTGACTTGGCATTAAGTGATTCAAGAAAGAAGTGATCTATCTAAGAATGCAGTTAAAAAAAAATATCAAAACAGTGTGAGTTCTACACTTCAAATAATCTTCAATAGCTAATAAATTTTTGTTATTCTTGATTCTAAGTGCTATTTACTTTTCTTATGTTAAATTTCCCAAGCAATAGAAAAACTCATGCATAACCTTTATTTGTTTAATGATAAATGTTTTATTCACAAAAGAAAATGTAATACATTTCTATATTTGTTTTCAGAAATATTCATTGTATATTCAATAATAAAACATAGATTTTTGTACTCTTTTTTTGCATATTCAGGTGATTCTGGTGGTTAAAAAAAAAAAAAAAAAAAAAAAAAAAACTTCCTGCCAATGCAGATAGACATAACAGGTTCCCTGGGTTGGGAAGATCCATTGGAGGAGGCCACAGCAACTCACTCCAGTATTCTTGCCTGGAGAATTATAAGGACAGAGGAGCCTGGTGGGGTATAGAAAATAGGGTCACAAAGAGGCAGAGAAGATTGAAGTGACTTATCAAGCATGAGCATTTCATTTTCAAATCTATGTCTTGGTTCTCAGTTCAGTTCAGTTCAATCACTCAGTCGTGTCTGACTCTTTGCCACCCCATGAATCACAGCACACCAGGCCTCCCTGTCCATCACCAACTCCCGGAGTTCACCCAAACTCACGTCTATCGAGTTGGTGATGCCATCCAGCCATCTCATCCTCTGTCATCCCCTACTCCTCCTGCCCCTAATCCCTCTCAGCATCAGAGTCTTTTCCAATGAGTCAGCTCTTCACATGAGATGTCTTTGTTCTAAGACAATATAAAATTTAGTGAACTTTTTATAATTAAAATAATATCAAGAAAAAATATTAAAGGGTTAATTTTTCACATTTTAAGCTTATAAGTAGCACTAAGAATGAACACTGAGGTAGGGCTTTCCTGATGGCTCAGTGGTTAAGAATCTACCTGCCAATGTAGATGATGGTTCAATCCCTGCATCAGGAAGGTCTCCTGGAGAAGGAAGTTGCAAACCATTCAGTATTCTTGCCTGGGAAATCCTGTGGACACAGCAACCTGAAATATATATATGTGTGTGTGTGTGTGTGTGTGTGTGTGTATACACACACACATACATATATCACATCTTTATCCATGCATCTGTTGATGGGCACAGGTTGCTTCCATACCTTGGCAATTGTAAAAAATGTTACTATGAACATTAAGGTGCATGCAAATTAGTGTGTTTTCTTTCTTTGTATATATACCCAATGAAATTTCTGAATCATTTGGTAGTTATAGTTTTAGCTTTTCAGGAAACTCCATACTGTTTTCCATAGCGTCTGCACTAATTTACATTCTCATCAATATTGTATGCAAGTGTACTCTTTTCTCTGCATCCTCACCAACATTTACTGTATTATTTCTGGTGATAGCTGTTCTCAGAGTTTTGAGATGATATCTCAATGTGTTTTAATTTGCATTTCTCTGAAAGCTATCTTTTTGTATGTCTGATATATATATATATATATATATATATATATATATATATATATATAACATCTTTTTCTATGTCTGTTGGCCATCTGTATGTCTTCTTGGAAAAATATCTATTCACGTCTTCTACCCATTTTTAATCAGGTTGTTTTTTGATGTTTACTTGAATGGGCTCTTCATATGTATTGAATACTAATCCCTTATCAGGCATATTATTTGCAAATATATTCCCTTTAATCAGTTGTCTTTTGTTTGTAGTTTCCTTTCCTGTGCAAAAGTTTTAAAGTTTAAATAGGTTTATGTGTTCATTTTTTCCCCTTTAATTTCCCATGCTTTAGGTGACAAATTCAAAAAAATATTGCTCCAATATATGTGAAAATGTGTTATACCCCTGTTTTCTTCTAAGAAATTTGTAGTATCTGGTCTTTAATATATTTATGTCTTTAATACTTTCTTATTTTATTTTTATATGTAGTGTTAGAGATTATTCTTTAATAGTAATTGAGTCTTATAGAAATATACTCCAACATGTAAATCTTATCTCTGTACAAGTAAAGAGTATATTCAAATTTTCTAAATATTATATTATAGAAAATGAATAGGAATGAGATTAAAGATAAGTAGAAGGGTATAAAATTTAAAATGCAAGTTATTTTAATTACCTAGCTGTGTAATACAGATTTCAGATAATTAGAACATTTCCCGAGATTCATAACTATAAGGTCCTATGTGAAGCAAGGGTCTAAATTCTAAGTGACTTTAAAAAGCCATGATTGACATGTGGAAATATATGATATAATATATTACATTGACAGAAAGAAGGACAAAACAATATCATCTGAAGTAATGCATAAAAAGCATTTAACAAAGTTTTGTATCCCTTCATTATATATTAGGAAAAAAAAAATCCAACAAACTAGAGATAGGTGAAAATTACCTTAACATTATGAAGGCCATAATGAAATGTCCCCAAATAAAAACTGTAACTTTAACAGTAAAAAGCTGAAAGTTTTTCATCTCACATTGGGAACAAGACAAGAATGCCATTCTTAGTACTTCTGTTCAGTATAATACTGGAATTCTTAGCCAGAACAACTAGAGAGGTAAAATAACAAGCCTTCAGATTGTAAAGGGAGAAAAAATAGTGTCTCAGTTCACAGATGACATAATTTCATATGTAGGAAATTTAAAAAATTCTAGAAGAAGCTTCTATAACTTATAAACAAATGCAGCAAAGTTGAAAAACACCAAGTCACCACATACTAATATCAGTTACATATCTATACACTTACAATGAACAATCTGAAAGCAGATTAATAAAATAGCCCCCTTTGCAATAACACACACACAAAGAATAAAATACTTTGGAAAAAGCTTAACTAAGAAAGTGAATAAATTGTATACTGAAAATTACAAAATGTTACTGAAAGAAATTTTTAAAAGACACAAGTGAATGGAAAGACATCCCAGGCTGATGGATTGGAAGACAATATTGTTAAAATATTTAGAATCCCAAAAAGTAGTCTATAGATTCACTGAACTCCCTATCAAAAGCTTAATGTCATTTTTTGAGAAGTACAAAAGAACCATCCTAAAATACATACGGAATCACAAGGACCCTGGTGAGCTAAAGAAATCTTGAAGAAGAAAACAACATTGGAGGCCTCACATGTCGATTTCCAAACATATTACAGAGGTAATATTTAGATATAATGAATTGAAATATAGCAGTACACATTTAAAACAACTATCATTAAAATATAATGAGATCCCAATTGATCTATTCTATTTATTTACTACAAAATAGGTCTTTAATAAATTTCAGAAGATATAAATTCTTCAAAAAACATTATTTATCATCCTATTCTATTCACCTATTTTCTTATTTAGTTTCTTGCATATTGGGTGCTAGAGATAACACTATGAATTATTACAGCAATATTACAAGGCATTACTTTATAAAGTCTTGTTAAAGAAAGCAGAGTGTGATAAAAGGTCTAAAATATTCAAAATATTGTATATTAATCTCACAAATTGTTAAACTTTGCTAAACTTACTAATTCTAAAACACCATTTTTTTAATCTGCAAAAACTTCTGTAGTTTTTAATTGCTGAATTTCTCTAGCATCTCCAAAACTAAAATTTGGACTCAGATATTATGTTAGATACTTGGGAAATGGTTTAACTCTTTCATTATCCTAGACAATGATTTAGTACAGATAGAGCAGAGGCACTTTAAAATAATAATAATAAACAAATATTGATTATGGACTCTCTGGTTATGAAACCTTTTATAGGGGCCAACTAGGGATTAAGATGGCAGAGTAGGAGGAAATGGAATTTGTCTCCCCTACAAACACATTAAAAATACATACGCATGTGGAACAACACTCATGGAAAATTAACTAAAGCCTGGAAAAAAGACTACCATACATCTAAGGCTGTGAAAAAAGTCTATACAAAATTAGGTAGGATGGGAAGAGAAGCAGTAAGGTGGGGACTTCTGACTCCAGGAAGGGACTCAGAAGTGAAGGAAGACTACATAGGTGAAGATTATCCATGGGGAAAAAGCCATTTGACACCGATATTAAGTGTTCACACCCTGAGGTCCTGGTTTCTGTCCCAGGGTTGGGACAATCCCCTGGAGAAGGGAAAGGCTTCCCACTCCAGCATTCTAGCCTAAAGAATTCCGTGGACTGTGTAGTCCATGGGGTCACAAAGAGTCAGACACACTGAGCAACTTTCACATTCACTTTTCACTCTGGGATCCAACATGAGGAAGACAAATCCTCTTAATTGTGTGCAGGACTTGTGGGACTAACAAGAGGGTTGTGAGAAGCCAGGATTTTACTGGGGCAGTTTGCAAATATGCTTGATTACTCTCAAAACAGGGTAGAGAGTGTGGGTCATAACTTCACAGAGGTGACTGGCCAGCTTCCCATGATTGCCCCTCCTGAGCCCAACCTGAATCAAGTGACCATTCCTGCAGCACTTGCTTCACAAAGCATTTCCACATGGGATCAAAGGCTGCTACAATCAAAAAGAACCTCTACTGTGAGACAAGCAGCTCAGCCTGAAGCAGCATCTGTACAGAGCAGGAGCAGCCATTACTGGCTCTTACAAGGGCAATGCTTAGGAAGTGGTCCATCTGTGGCTGAGAGCAATAGTTCATGCCCTAACTGTGGCTTCCGTGTTTACTCAGCTGGTAAAGAATCTGCCTGCAATGCAGGAGACCCTGGTTAGATTCCTGGGTCAGGAAGATCCCCTGGAGAAGGGATAGGCTACCCACTCCAGTATTCCTGCACTTCCCTGGTGGTTCAGATCAGACAGTGAAAGAATCCATCTGCAATGCAGGAGAACTGGGTTGGATCCTGAGGTTGGGAAGATCCCCTGGAGAAGGGATAGGCTAACCACTCCAGTAGAACTGCCTGGAGAATTCCATGGACATAGGAGCCTGACAAGCTACAGTCCATGGGGTCAGACAGGACTGAGCGACTTTCACTTTCATGCCCTAACCCATGCCAAGTGATTACATAAGCCTATCTTTCTCCAGTACTACTCCCCTCTAGGGTAAGAGTGCTGATGATAAGAGGGGAGGAAGCACACATTTAAGAGAGCAGACCTGGCTTGAACCAAGTCTAAGGACTTCTGCTCCAGCCACGTGGGAACCAACTCAGACCCCAATAGGACAGTGACAGCCAGTTTAGAAGAGAATCCCAGCTCACATTTGAATCTGATCCTAGTTCCTGCATCTCCAGCCCTATCTCCTATCAAGAAGACAGCTGATGTCACACCCCAAGGAAAGGCTTGACTCCCTGTTCATGTCAGATGCAGCTCTCTCATCAAAGGCAGCGGGCATTTGCAGATGGTACAGGGACACTCCTACATAAAGAAGCTTTTTCACGACCACAATAGGTAACTCTTTTATCTAATTTCATAGAGATAAGAAACGTTAACCAAAATGAGAAGACAGGTATTACTTTCAATTAAAAAAATGAGAGAAAATCCCTGAAAAATTACCTAATGAAACAAGAATGAACAATTCTCCAGATAAAGAGTTAAAAGTATTTGTAATAAGAATGTTAACTGAGTTAGGGACAAGAATAGATAGATGTACACAGTGAGAATTTTAACAAGAAACTAAAAATATTTAAAAAAGAACCACTCAGAACTGAAGAATACACTAACTAAGAAAAAAAAAAAAAACTCTGAAATGAATGAGCAGCAGATTAGATTATACAAAATATCACAGGTGATTTGAAAGATCTAATATTAAAAATTATACAATCAGATATAAACACCATGGTAACCATAAATCAAAAAAAAAACAAAAACAAAAACTGTAACTGATACACAAAAACCATAGAGAAAGGAATAGAGGTATACCACTATCAAAATCATCAAACCACAAGGGAAGAAATTTTAAAAAAGAAAAAAAAAAAACAAAGAATTTCAAAAACAGTGGGATATCAAGTAATAAAATGACAATAGGACATACCTGTTACTAATTATTTTATATATTGATGGATTAAATGCTCCACCCTAAGACATAGGGTGGCTGATCAGATTAAAAAAAAAAAAAATCAAGTTACCCACCTATATACTACTTACAGGATACATTCACAGACAGAAAATCAGAGGATGGAAACAGACACTTTATGCAAATAAAAGTAGCAGAAAGCTAGGGTAAAAATACTCATATCAGACAATAAAGGCTTTAAAAAAAAGCCTAGAACAAAAAAGGACATCCTATAATGATAAAGGGATTAATAAAAGACAAAGACATTACACTCATCATACATGCATCTAATACAGGAGCACGTAAACATGTAATGCAAATATTAACAGACATAAAGGAAGAAAGTGACAATAATACAGTAATAGAAGGAGATTTTAACACCTCAATCACATCAATGAGCAGATTGTCTAAATGGAAAGTCAATAAGGAAGCAGTGGTCCTAAATAACAAGACAAATGAAACTTTGGTCCAGGTTATCAAGAAGCAAAGAGAAAGGATACAAATAAAATAAGAAATGGCAGAGGTGAAATAACAACCAATAATACAGAGATACAAGAAGTCATGAGGATACTATAAAGTTATTTGCCAATAGGTTAGTCAGTTTAGAAAATGGACACATTTCTAGAAACATACAACCAGCAAGCTGAATCAGAAAGAAATAGACAATCTAAACAGAGTAATCAGTAATTCTGAAAATGTATTTGAAATAAAAACAAAAAGTAAAATAAAAAAAAAAATCCTCTCATTAAATGAAAGTCTAGGACTGAATGGCTTCACAGGGGAATTCTATCAAACATATAAAGATCTAATGACTATACTTCTCAAACTCTTCCAAGACATTAAAGAGAAAAATGCCCTCTCAAATTTATTCTACAAGTTAGTTGTTTCCCTATTACCCAAACCAAAACAAACAAACAAACAACAAACAAAAAAACTCCAAAATTAAAATTACACATCAATATGTCTGATGAATGCAGAAGCAAAAATTAACACAATACAAGCAAATCAAATTCAACAATATGTAATAAGAATCATATACCATATCATGCTGGATTTATGCAGAGATCCAAGAATGATTTAATATTTTCAAGTCAATCAATGTGATATCTTCCATTAACAAAAGAAAGGACAAAATCACATAGTCATCTCAATGGGTGGAAGAAAATCTTTTGACAAAATCCAACATTCATTCATGTTAAAAATTCTCATCAAAGTTGATATGTGCTCAGTCTTTTTGATTCTTTGCAACCCTATGGACTGTAGTTTCCCAGGTTCCTCTGTCCATATTTTTCAGACAATAATACTGGAGTGGGTTGCCATTTCCTCCTCCAAATTTTTCTGACCCAGGATGAAACCTACATCTCCTGCAGCTCCTGCATTAGCAAGCATATTCTTTACCTGCTGAGCTATCAGGGAAGCCCCTAAGTTGGTATAGAGGGAGCATATCTCAACATAATAAAGACCATTTATGACAATCTCCCAAAGAAAGGCAATACCAAAGAATGCTCAAACTACCTCACAATTGCACTCATCTCACATGCTAGTAAAGTAATGCTCAAAATTCTCCAAGACAGGCTTCAGCAATATTTGAACTGTGAACTTCCTGATGTTCAAGCTGGTTTTAGAAAAGGCAGAGGAACCAGAGATCAAATTGCCAACATCTGCTGGATCAAGAAAAAAGAAAGAGAGTTCCAGAAAAACATCTATTTCTGCTTTATTGCCTATGCCAAAGCCTTTGACTCTGTGGATCACAATAAACTGGAAAATTCTGAAAGAGATAGGGATACCAGACCAACTGATCTGCCTCTTGAAAAACCTATATGCAGGTCAGGAAGCAACAGTTAGAACTGGACATGGAATGACAGACTGGTTCCAAATAAGAAAAGGAGTACGTCAAGGCTGTATATTGTCACCCTTCTTATTTAACTTCTATGCAGAGTACATTATGAGAAACGCTGGGCTGGAAGAAGCACAAGCTGGAATCAAGATTGCCAGGAGAAATATCAATCACCTCAGATATGCAGATGACACCACCCTTATGGCAGAAAGTGAAGAGGAACTAAAAACCCTCTTGATGAAAGTGAAAGTGGAGAGTGAAAAAGTTGACTTAAGGCTCAACACAGAAAACGAAGATCATGGCATCTGGTCCCATCACTTTATGGGAAATAGATATGGAAACAGTGGAAACAGTATCAGAATTTATTTTTTTGGGCTCCAAAATCACTGCAGGTGGTGACTGTAGCCATGAAATTAAAAGACACTTACTCCTTGGAAGAAAAATTATGACCAACTTAGATAGCATATTCAAAAGCAGAGACATTGCTTTGTCAACAAAGGTCTGTCTAGTGAAGGCTATGGCTTTTCCAGTGGTCATGTATGGATGTGAGAGTTGGACTGGGAAGAACGCTGAGTGCCGAAGAATTGATGCTTTTGAACTGTGGTGTTGGAGAAGACTCTTGAGAGTTCCTTGAACTGTAAGGAGATCCAACAAGTCCATTCTGAAGATCAGCCCTGGGATTTCTTTGGAAGGAATGATGCTGAAGCTGAAACTCCAGTACTTTGGCCACCTCATGTGAAGAGTTGTCTCATTCGAAAAACTCTGATGCTGGGAGGGATTGGAGGCGGGAAGAGAAGGGGATGACTGAGGATGAGATGACTGGATGGCATCACTGACTCGATGGGCGTGAGTCTGAGTGAACTCTGGGAGATGGTGTTGGACAGGGAGGCCTGGCGTGCTGCAATTCATGGGGTCACAAAGAGTTGGACACGACTGAGCGACTGAACTAAACTGAACTGATGACAATCTTCCCTGGTGGCTCAGACGGTAAAACGTCTGCCTACAATGAGGGAGACCCGGGTTCAATCCCTGGGTTGGGAAGATCCTCTGGAAAAGGAAATCACAACCCACTCCAGTACTCTTTCCTGGAAATCCCATGGATGGAGTGTGGTAGGCTACAGCCCATGGGGTTGCAAAGAGTCAGACATGGCCGAGTGACTTCATTTTCACTTTCATAACAAATCACAATTAACATCATACTGAAAGATTAAAAATTGAAACCCTTTCCTCTGAAATCAGAAACAAGACAAATTTGCTCATTTTCACCAGTTTTATTTAGCATTTTTGGCTTTGAATATCTGAGCTATAGCAATCAGAAGAAGAAACAAAGACATCCAAATTGGAAGTGAGAAGTAAAACTGATTCTATTTGTAGATGTCATGATGCTATATATAGAAAATTCTGAGTCTCTACCAAAAAGCTATAAGAACTAATAAATGAAGAAAACTAAAACAATAATTTGTGAAGATACACACACTCCTATGTTCACAGCAGCAATATTTGATGCAGACATGATATGGAAGCAACCCAAGTGTCCATCAACATAAGAATGAATAAAGGAGATGTGATATACACACAAAAGAATAGTTATCTGCCATGAAAAGAATGAAATTCTATCATTTTCAATGACATGGATGGACTTGGAAGGTAGTATGCATAGTGAAATAAGTCTGACAAAGACAACAACTTCAAAGTGTCACATATGTAGAGTCAAAAAAATAAAGCAAATGAATATGGAAATAGTCTCACAGAAACCAAACTGGTGGTTACCAGTGAGAAGAAAAATGGGGAGAGGGGCTTCATACAGGTAAGGAATTAAGAGATACAAGCAACTATATAAAATAAATAAGCAACAAAAATATATTGTACAGCACACAAAAATGCATCCATTATTTTGTAAAAATTTTAAATGGAGTATAGACTATAAAAGTATTGAATCACTATAGTGTACACCTGAAATTAATATAGTACCGTAGACCAACTACAATTAAAAATAAGATGAATAAAGAAGTGATAATGCTCTCTAGTAATTCAATTTTATATACACACTCACTCACAGACACACACACTGGTGCACACACACATGCACACTACCCAATAGAAATTCTTTAGAAAAGATTAGATCTAACAGAGGATTGAGTTAAGGTATTAAGGAAAGTCAGAGATATCTTCATAGGTGACATATTGATTAGTCTGGATTTTATAGGATGAATGAGTATATGGCATGTAGAAAAAAGCATTTTTCTTAAAACAAAAGTGGGGGGAGAGAAATTTGTCTACAATTATGAAAGAGAACAAGTTGTTCTGCAAATCTGTAAGTAGTTGGTCACCATAGAGTATAAAAATGTGTTGATGTAGAACTTCCTAAGAAGTAACAACTGAAGTCAGAGTATAAGTGTTTTCACATGAAAAAGTAGTATTTACTTTAGGAAATCTGTCTGTGTACATTTGTATATATATCAACTTGGTCTAAATAGTTAATATAATGCCTGTTATATCAAGAAGGAGTTGTTGTGCAGTCACTAAGTCAGCTCTGACTCTGCGACCTCATGGGACTGCCACACACCAGGCTTCCTGTCCTTCACTATCTCCCTCATTTTTCTCAAACTAATTTCCATTGAGTCAGTGATGCAATCCAACCATCTCATCCTCTGAAATACCCTTCTCTTCTTGCCCTCAATCTGTCCTAGCATCTGGACCTTTTTTTTTAATTTAATAATGACCTCACTGTAAGCTATATTAGGAAATGCTACTGCTTTGATGGCACAAAGAAAAGATAAACAATAAATTCAATTTGATATTGGAGTCTTTATTGTTATAGTTGTATTTTTCAAGCATTTATAATTGTGTCTTGTAACTATGACATGTATTTTTTATTAATGTATTTACTTTAATTGGAGGGTAATTATTTTACCATATTGTGGTGGCTTTTGCCATACATTGACATGAATCAGCCACGGGTGTACATGTGGCCCATGTCCCAAACCCTCAACCCACCTCCCTCCCCATCCCACGCTTCTGGGTTGTCCCAGTGCCCTGGCTTTGAGTTCCCTGTTTCATTCATTGAATATGGACTGGTCATCTATTTCACATATGGTAATATACGTGGTAATACATGCTATTATCTCAAATCATCCCACCCTCACCTTTTCCCACAGAGTCCAAAAGACTTTTTTGTTTGTTTGTTTGTTTGTTTCTTTTAATCTGTGTCTCTTTTGCTATCTTGCATATAAGGTAATTGTTACCATCTTTATTTTTTTTTTTTGGCCTGTTAACAAATATTTTATTAGATTACAAAGAAAGAAGAAATATTCAGATCATTTCGAATAAAATAGAAATAACTTCGTTTATGGCTCACATTTAGGACCTCACCATTCTAATTTCAATATCTTTTATTGCTATCATAGAACAGAAATATTTCTTTTTTTTTTTTAAGCCTTAGTCCCCTTCTCTTTATTTATTTTTGTTGTTGTTGTTTATTTTTTTTTAATTTTAAAATCTTTAATTCTTACATTCATTGAAAATCCATATATGTGCTTTACATACTGTACTGGTGTTTTTCATTCTGACCTAGTTCACTCTGTATAATAGGCTCCAGTTTCATCCACCTTATTAGAACTGATTCAAATGTGTTCTTATTAATAGCTGAGTAGTATTCCATTTTGTATATGCACCTCAATTTTTTTTATACATTTGTCTGCCAATGGGCATCTAGGTTTTCCATGTTCTAGCTATTGTAAACCATGCTGCAATGAACATTGGGATACATGTGTCTCTTTCAATTCTGAATTCTTTGAAGTATATGCCCAGCAGTGGGATTGCTGGGTCATATGGCAGTTCTATTTCCAGTTTTGTGAGGAATCTCCATGCTGTTCTCCATAGGGGCTGCACTGGTTTGCATTACCACTAACAGGGTAAGAGTATTCAATTTTCTCCACACCCTCTCCAACCTTTTTTTGTTTGTAGACATTTAGATGGCAGCTGTACGGATCTGCAAGAGATGGAACCTCATTGTGGTTTTGACTTGCATTTCTCTGATAATGAGTGATGTTGAGCATCTTTTCTTGTGTTTGTTAGACATCTGTGTGTCTTTGAAGAAATATCTGTTTAATTCTTTGGCCCATTTTTAATTGGATCTTTTATTTTTCTGGAATTTAACTTCATTAGCTACTAGTATATTTTTGAGATGAATTCTTGCCAGTTGCATCATTTGCTATTATTTTCTCCCATTCTTAAGGCTGTCTTTTCACCTTACTTATATTTCCTTCATTGTGGAAAAACTTTTAAGTTTAATTAGGTACATTTTTTTTAATTTTTGCTTTTATTTCCATCACTCTGGGAGGTGGGTGATAGAGGGTCTTGTGATTTATGTTAGAGAGTGTTTTGCCTATGCTTTCTTCTAGGAGTTTTATATTTTCTGGAATATAAAACTTTTATATTTTCCATATATTTTACATTTTCTTACATTTAGATCTTTAATCCATTTTGAGTTTATTTTTGTGTATGGTGTTAGAAAGTGTTCTAGTTTAATTCTTTAAAGGTGGTTGATCAGTTTTCCCAGCACCACTTGTTAAAGCGATTGTCTTTTCTCGATTGTATTTCCTCTTTTGTCAAAGATAAGATGTCCATCTTAGGTGTGCAGATTCATCTCTGGCCATTCTATTTTGTTACACTGATCTATATTTTTGTCTTTGTGCCAATACCATACTGTCTTGATGACTGTAGCTTTGTAGTATAGTCTGAAATCAGAAAGGGTGATTCCTCCAGTACCATTCTTCTTCTCAAGATTGCTTTGGCTGTTTGAGGTTTTTGTGTTTCCATACAAACTGTGAAATTATTTGTTAAAGTTGTGTGAAAAATATCATTGGTAGCTTGATAGGGATTGTAGTGAATCTATAGATTGCTTTGGGTAGTATACTCATTTTCACTATATTGATTCTTCTGATCTATGAACATGGTACATTTCTCCATTTGTCTCATCTTTGTTTTCCTTCACCAGTGTTGTATAATTTTCTATATGTAGGTGTTTTGTTCCATTAGGTAAATTTATTCCTATGTATCTTATTCTTTTCATTGTAATGGTGAATGAGATTGATTCCTTAATTTCTCTTTCTGTTTTCTAATTGCTAGTGTATAGGAATTCAAGAGATTTTTTGGTGTTAATTTTATATCCTGCAACTTTTACTATATTCATTGATTAGCTATAGTAATTTTCTAGTGGTGTCTTTAGGGTTTTCTATGTAGAGGATCATGTCATCTGCAAACAATAAGAGTTTTACTTCTTCTTTTCCAGTCTGGATTCTTTTAATTATTTTTCTTCTCTGATTGTTGTGGATAAAATTTCAAAAACTATATTGAAAAGTAGGGGTGAGAGTGGGCACCTTTGTCTTGTTCCTGACTTTAGGGGAAATGCTTTCAATTTTTTTTTTTTTTTTTGCCATTGAGGATAATGTTTGCTGTGGGTTTATCATATATGGTTTTTATGTTGAGGTATGTTCCTTCTCTGTCTGCTTTATGGAGAGTTTATATCATAAATGAGTGTTATATTTTGTCAAAGGCTTTCTCTGCATCTATGTGATAATCACCTGGTTTTTATCCTTCAATTTTTTAATATGGTGCATCATATTGATTGATTTGTGAATATTGAAGAATCCTTGCATCTCCAGGATAAAGCCCTCTTGGTCATGATGTATGATCTTTTCAATATGCTGTTGGATTCTATTTGCTAGAATTTTGTTCAGTATTTTTGCATCTATGTTCATCAGTGATATTGGCCTGTAGTTTTCTTTTATGTGGCATCTTTGTCTGGTGTTCATATTCGGGTGATCTTGGCCTCATAGAAAGAGTTTGGGCGTTTACCTTCCTCTGTAATTTTCTGGAAGACTTTGACTAAGATAAGTGTTAACTCTTCTCTAAATTTTTTGGTAGAATTCACCAGTGAAGCCATGTGCTCTTGGACTTTTGTTTGTTGGAAGATTTTTTATTACAGTTTCAGTTTCCATGCTCATGGTGTATCTTCTAAGATTTTCTGTTTCTTCCTGGTTCAGTTTTGGAAAGTTATACGTTTCTAAGAATTTGTCCATTTCTACGAGGTTGTCCATTTTATTGGCATATAGTTGCTTATAGTAGTCTATTATGATCCTTAGTATATCTATGCTGTCTGTTGTGATTTCTCTATTTTCATTTCCAATTTTGTTGCTTTTATTCTTCTCCTTTTTTTTCTTGAGGCATTTGGCTAATGCTTTGTCTGTTTTATTTATCTTTTGAAATAATCAGCTTTTAGTTTTGCTAATTTTTGCTATAGTCCCCTTTATTTATTTTTCATTTATCTGCTCTAATTTTTATAATTTCTTTCCTTCTACTAACCCTGAAGTTCTTCATTTCTTCTTCTTCTAGTTGCTTAGGCATAAAGTTAGGCTATTTATTTGATGTTTCTCTCTTTTCTTGAGATAATCTTGTAATGCTCTGAACTTTCTCTGTAGCACTGCTTTTACCGAATCACATAGGTTTTGGGTTGTTGTGTTTTATTTTCATTTGTCTCTATCCATATTTGGATTTTCTTTTTGATTTCTTCCATGATTTGTTGGTTATTCACAAGTGTGTAGTTTAGCCTCCATGTTTGTATTTTTAATACTTTCTTTTAACCTGTTCAATTCAGTTCAGTCACTTAGTCATGTCCAACTCTTTCCAACCCATGAATCACAGCACGCCAGGCCTCCCTATCCATCACCAACTCCCAGAGTTCACTCAGACTCACGTACATCGAGGCCATGATGCCATCCAGCCATCTCATCCTTGATCGTCCCCTTCTCCTCCTGCCCCCAATCCCTCCTAGCATCAGAGCCTTTTTCAATGAGTCAACTCTTCTCATGTGGTGGCCAAAGTAAAGGAGTTTCAGCTTTAGCATCATTCCTTCCAAATAAATCCCAGGACTGATCTCCTTCAAAATGGACTGGTTGGATCTCCTTGCAGTCCAAGGGACTCTCAAGAGTCTTCTCCAACACCACAGTTCAAAAGCATCAATTCTTCAGTGCTCAGTCTTCTTCCCAGTCCAACTCTCACATCCATACATGACTACTGGAAAAACCAGTAGTTGACATCTAATCTTACAGCAATTTGATCAGGAAAGATACTTGAAATGATATATATATATATATTTTTTTAATTTACCAAGGCTAGATTTGTGACCCAGGATCAGCTCTATCCTGGAGAAGGTTCTGTGTGCACTTGAAAAAAGGGTGGAAATTCTTGTTTTGGGATGAAATGCCCTATAGGTGTCAGTTAGGTCTAACTGGTACATTGTATCACTTATAATTTGTGTCTCCTTCCTAATTTTCTGTTTGGTCAATCTATCCATAGGTGTGAGTGAGGTATTAAAGTCTCCCACTATTATTGTGTTACTCTTAATTTCCCCTTTCATACTTGTTAGCATTTGCCTTACATATTGAGCTGATCCTATGTTGGGTGCACATATATTTACAGTTGTTATATCTTCTTCGTGGATTGATCCTTTGATCATTATGTAGCATCCTTCTTTATCTCTTTTCACGGTCTTTTTTTCAAAGTGTATTTTATCTGTTATGAGTATTGCTACTCCTGATATCTTTTGGTCTCCATTTGCACGAAGTATCTTTTTCCTGCCCTGCACTTTCAGTCTGTATGTGTCCCTTGGTTTGAGGTGGGTCTCTTGAAGACAGCATATGGGATCATATTTTTATATCCATTCAGATAGCATTCAACTCATTTACATTTAAGGCAATTATTGATATGTATGATCCCGTTGCCATTTACTTTATTATTTTGTGTTTGATTTTATAAACCTTTTCTGTCTTTCCTGTCTAAAGAAGATCCTTTCACATTTGTTGAAAAGCTGGTTTGGCGGTGCTGAATTCTCTCAGCTTTTGTTTGTCTGTAAAGCTTCTGATTTCTCCTTCATATCTGAATGAGATCTTTGCTGGATAGAATAATCTGGGTTGTAGGTTTTGCTCTTTCATCACTCTAAGTATGTCCTGCCATTCCCTTCTGGCTTGATGAGTTTCTATTGAAAAATCAGCTTTTATCCTTATGGTGATCCCCTTGTGTGTTATTTGTTGCTTTTCCCTTGCTGTTTTTAATATTTGTTCTTTGTGTTTGATCTTCATTAGTTTGATTAATATGTTTATTGGGATGTTTCATCTTGGATTTATACTGTTTGGGACTCTCTGAGTTTCTTGGACTTGGGAGGCTATTTCCTTCTCCATTTTAGGGAAGTTTTCAACTATTATCTCCTCAAGTGTTTTCTCATGGCCTTTCTTTTTGTCTTCTTCTTCTGAGACTCCTATGATTTGAATGTTGGGATGTTTAACTTTGTCCCAGGGGCCTATGAGGTTGTCCTTATTTCTTTTAATTTTTTTAAATCTTTTTTCCTCTCTGCTTAATTTATTTCTACCATTCTATCTAATACCTCGCTTATCCTCTCACTGCTTAAATTATTTTATTGTTGGTTCCTTTCAGAGTGTTTTTGATCTCAGTTATTACATTATTCATTATTGATTGACTCTCCTTTATTTCTTCTAGGTCCTTGTTAAACATTTCTTATATCTTTTCAATCCTTGCTTCTAATCTGCTTATCTGTAACTCTGTTTTGTTTTCAAGATTTTGGATAATTTTCACTTTTTTTTTTTTTTTTAATTCTTTTTCAGATGGATTTCCTATCTCCTCCTCTTTTGTTTGGTTTCATGGGTATTTATCATATTCCTTTACCAGCTGGATATTTCTCTGCCTTTCATTTTTATTAGATTGCTGTGTTTGGGGTGCCCATTCTGTAGGCTGGATGTTCGTGGCTCTTCTATAATGTGGAGTTGCTCCCTGTAGGTGGGGTCTGACTAGTGGCTTGTCAAGGTTTCCTGGTTAGAGGAGCTGGTGTCTGAGTTCTGGTGGTGGAGCTGGATCTCTTCTCTCTGGAGTGCAATGAAATGTCCAGTAGTGAGTTTTGAAGTGTCTGTTGGTTTGGCATGGCTTTAGGCAGCCTGCCATTTAATGCTCAATGTTGTGTTCTGGCTCTGTTGGAGAATTAGCATGGTATGTCTTTCACTGGATCCTGCTGGCTCTTGGGTGGAGCTTGGTTTCAGTTTTGGTATGGAGATTTTTGGATGAACTCTTGTCTACTAATTGTCTACTCTTGTCTACTAATTCGAGGGAATTAGGAGTTCTCTGATGTTCTCAAGTTTTGATTTAAACCCCCTGCCCCTGGCTTTCAGCCCTTCTCTTACAGTAACCTCAAGACTTCTCCATCCAAACAGCACAGATGCTAAAACATCTAGGTTAATGATGAAACAATTCTCCACAGCAAGGGACACCCAGAGAGATTCACAAAATTACATGGAGAAGAGAAGAAGGAGGGAAGAGATAGAGGTGACCAGGAAGAGAAAAGGGGAAATCAAAAGGAGTGAGAGCAATTTAGGCAGTAATCAATTTCCTAAGTTCTCTCCACAGACGAGAACACCCAGAGAGATTCATAGAATTACATAGGGAAGAGAAGTGGGAGGAGATAGAGCTGGCCAGGAGGAGAAGAGGGAGAGTCAAAGAGGGAGAGACCAATCTCGTTAGTAATGAATTCCCTAAGTGTTCTCCACAGCCTGGAACACCCAGAGAGATTCACAGAGTAAAGTAGAGAATAAAAGGGGAAGGAAAGAGAGGTAACCTGAAGGAGAAAAGGGAGAGTCAAAAGTGTACAGAGCAATCAAACCAGTTTAATCATATCCCTAAGTGAAAATGGATGCTGAAGATTAGATTCTTAAAGGTACAAAATTGATAGCAAATAACAAAAAAGCAAAGACTGAACATCTAGAATAGAGGTTGGACTCTCAAAAATGCAATATAAAAATACAAAACAATATCAATCACAAAAATGAATATATATATATATATGAAATTTACTTTGAAAATATGATCTTTTTCCAAATTAATAGTAAGTTATAATAATGAAAATTAAAGGAGTAATAAAGAGAAATATTAATAGTAAAAAATAAACCTAGGGATTTCTCGGGAGCTGTTGTGGGTATTGTGTGGTCATTTCAGCTATAGACAGTTCCTTGTTCCAGCTTGTGCTTGTTCTCAAGGTCTATAGCCCCCCTCTAATGCACAGTCAATATTGACTGCAGGGTTTTAATCTGTTGCACCTGTCACTTTCAGAGTGGTTCCTTCTTCTTTGTTTATTTTCTCTTCCTATGTTTTCAAATATCTTCAGTGTCTACTTTCCAGCTTGACATAAGGGGGTGAAGGTGGTCACTTATTTAGGTTCACTTATTCTATGGCTTTTCCAGTGGTCATGTAAGGATGTGAGAGTTGGACTGTGAAGAAAACTGAGCACCGAAGAATTGATGCTTTTGAACTGTGGTGTTGGAAAAGACTATTGAGAGTCCCTTGGACTGCAAGGAGATCCAACCAGTCCATTCTGAAGGAGATCAGCCCTGGGATTTCTTTGGAGGGAACGATGCTAAAGCTGAAACTCCAGCACTTTGGCCACCTCATGCGAAGAGTTGACTCATTGGAAAAGACTCTGATGCTGGGAGGGATTGAGGGCAGGAGGAGAAGAGGATGACAGAGGATGAGATGGCTGGATGGCATCATGGACTCGATGGACGTGAGTCTGAGTGAACTCTGGGAGTTGGTGATGGACAGGGAGGCCTGGCGTTCTGCGGTTCATGGGGTTGGAAAGAGTCGGACACGACTGAGTGACTGAACTGAACTGAACTGAACTGAACTGATTCAAGTTGTGTTGTGGGAAGGGAGGGACACTGCAAATAAATATTGCTGGTGTGTGTCAGTGGTGCTCGCACTTTATGGACCAAACTGGGTTTGCCACAGCCCAAAGCTGTGTGTGCTTCCTGGGTCTACACTGCTTAGGCTCCAGTGTGTTCTTCAATGACGCTGTTCCAAGTGGGCCCTGAGTTTTGTGCACTCTCCAGGTCCAAGCTGCTCAGGTTTTTGCGTACTCCAAAAGGGCACAGACTGGTTGGGCATGTGTTTTGTGCCCTTCCTAGGTCCGAGCAGCTCAGACAATCAGGTGCTTGGTGAGTGCAGTGTCCTAGATGGACCACATGTCTTACTCACCTCCTGGGTCTCAGCTGCTTGGTTTCCTGGGTGTGCTGTGAGAGCACCGTCTCAGGTGTGCCATGTGTCTCCTCTTGGGAGTTGATTTCAGGCTGCAACACGCCTGGCAGATGTCAACCATCCAACCATCCAACATCCCAGGAAGACATTGCTAGCAACTTGGGGTCTGGTCACAGTTTGGTGGAAGATGCCGTCTCTGGGGCCAAGATTGCAGCAGCCCCTTAACTTCCCACTCTGGCTGTCACAAACCTGCCTCTCTGCCTTCCCTAGGAGAGGGGCTTATATTTCAGCCTGCTAGCTCTCCTTTGGTATTTACTCAATCGTTTGTTCTGTGTGTGCTTCAGGCTTCAGCATTAGAGCCTTGTGCGGCAAAGTATTGTGTGTGTGTGTGTGTGTGTGTGTGTGTGTGTGTGTGTGAGACAATCCCAAGGTTTGGGTTGTTGTCTCATGTTAGCTCCTTCAGATTGTCCTCAGGACATTCAGACCTGGTCTTTACCCTAAGGACTGATGATGCAGCCCACAGGTCCCTGCCCAGCCCCAACTCGCTGGTAGTAGACATGAGCATCTGAGATACTTCTCTGGGGGCAGTTAGGGCATATTCTGTGTTTTGTTTTGTTTTGTTTTTTTCCTCCTGGTTATGTTGCCCTCTGAGATTCCAAATCTCCCCACAGACATGCCTGTGAGATGGTTTCCTACTGTGTGGAAACTTCTCCTCCTTCAAGACTCCCTCCACAGGACAGGTCTCTGTCCCTAACACTTTTGTCTCTCTTTGTCTTTTGTGTTTTGTCCTACCTCCTTTCAAAGAGAATGAGCTTCCTTTCTGGGTGCCTGGTGTCCTCCACCAGTGTTCAGAAATTGTTCTGTGGAAGTTGCTCAACATTCAAATGCTATTTTGATGAATATGTGGGGGAGAAATTGTTCTCTCCATCCTATTCCTCAACCATCTTGGGACCACCCCACCCCCCAAATCTGTATCTTTTCCACGGAGTTGGTTCTTTACATCAGGAGGTCAAAGTATTGGAGTTTTAACTTCAGCATCAGCCCTTCCAATAAATATTCAGAGCTGATTTTATTTAGGAGTGACTGGTTTGATGTCCCTGCTGTTCAAGGGACTCCTAAGAGTCTTCTCCAACACCACAGTTCAGAAGCATCAATTATTTGGTGCTCAGCCTTCTATATGGTTCAAATCTCACAGCCATATTTGCCAACTGGGAATGTCATAGATTTGACTACACAAACCTTTGTCAGCAAAGTAATGTCTTTGCTTTTTAATATACTGTCTAGGTTTGCATAGCTTTTATTCCAAGGAGCAAGTGTCTTTTAATTTCATGGCTGCAGTCACTGCAATAATTTTGGAGCCCAACTAAAACTTTAATATTGAAAGAATCTGTATCTTTTACTGGAACACATCAATCATTAGTTAAGGGCATCTAGATATGCATGTGCTCAGTTTCTTACAAACTATTTTTATAATTAAGTTTCTTTTTTAATGAATATATAATTAACATGCAACATTGTATACATTTAAAATGTACTATGTCTTGATATGATACGTCTGTAACCCCTTTTTCATGTCACATAATTATCATCTTTTTTTGTGTTGAGGATAACTGATGTCTGATCTCTTAGCAACTTGGCAATTTTGAAGTATATGACATACTATTGTTGACTATAATAAATATGTTTCATTAGATCTTTAAAAATTCTTTATATACCAGGTGTAAGTTTATACACTTAAAGAACATCTCTTCATTTCTCCCTCTCTTCCATGCTTAGGCAACCACTTCTCTACAATGTTAACAAGCTCATTTTTTCATGTTCACATATAAGTGATATCATGCAGTTTTGTCACTCTCTGCCTGGCTTATCTCACTTAGCATTATGCCCTCAGGCTCCACTTGTGTTTTTGCAAATAACAGGATTTCCTTCTTTCTCATGACTAATATTTTATTATACATATATACCAAATCTTTTTTATTTCAGCCATTTTTGGACACTCAGACTATTTTCATATCTTGGGTACTGTGAATGATGCTACAATAAAAAAAAAAAAAAAAGATGTGCTGTTATCAGTTTGAGATACTGATTTTGATTTCTTCGAATATGTACCCAGTAGTAGTATTGCTTGATCATATTGTAGCCCAATTTATAGGTTGTTTTTTTTTTTAAGAACCACCATATATATATATATATATATATATATATATATATATATATATATTTATTTATTTATTTATTTATTTATTTTTTCCCTAATGGCAATACTAATTTGTATACATAGTGGGTAAAAGGGTTCTGTTTTCTCCACATCCTTCAGTTCAGTTCAGTTCAGATCAGTCACTCAGTCATGTCTGACTCTTTGCAACACCATGAATCGCAGCACGCCAGGCCTCCCTGTCCATCACCAACTCCTGGCATTCACTCAGACTCACGTACATCAAGTCAGTGATGCCATCCAGCCATCTCATTCTTGGTCGTCCCCTTTTCCTCCTGCCCCCAATCCCTCCCAGCATCAGAGTCTTTTCCAATGAGTCAACTCTTCGTATGAGGTGGCCAAAGTGCTGGAGTTTCAGCTTTAGCATCATTCCCTCCAAAGAAATCCCAGGGCAGATATCCTTCAGAATGGACTGGTTGGATCTCCTTGCAGTCCAAGGGACTCTCAAGAGTCTTCTCCAACACCAGTTCAAAAGCATCAATTCTTCGGCGCTCAACTTTCTTCACAGTCCAACTCTCACATCCACACATGACCACTGGAAAAACCATAGCCTTGACTAGACGGACCTTAGTCGTCAAAGTAATGTCTCTGTTTTTGAATATGCTATCTAGGTTGGTCATAACTTTTCTTCCAAGGAGTAAGCGTCTTTTAATTTCATGGCTGCAGTCACCATCTGCAGTGATTTTGGAGACCAAAAAAATGAAGTCTGACACTGTTTCCACTGTTTCCCCATCTATTTCTCATGAAGTGATGGGACCGGATGCTATGATCTTCATTTTCTGAATATTGAGCTTTAAGCCAACTTTTTCACTCTCCTCTTTCACTTTCTGCCATAAGGATGGTGTCATCTGCATATCTGAGGTTATTGATATTTCTCCTGGCAATCTTGATTCCAGCTTGTGTTTCCTCCAGTCCAGCATTTCTCATGATGTACTCTGCATATAAGTTAACATCCTTAGCTCTTGTCATTTGGTAAAAGTCATCCTAATAGGTACACTGTGATATCTCCTACAGGGTTCAAGGTGGGGTCTTAATTTGCATTTCCCTAACAAAGGTTTGTCTAGTCAAGGCTATTTTTTTCCAGTGGTCATGTATGGATGTGAGAGTTGGACTGTGAAGAAAGCTGAGCACCAAAGAATTAATGCTTTTGAACTGGTGTTGGAGAAGACTCTTGAGAGTCCCTTGGACTGCAAGGAGATCCAACCAGTCTATCCTAAAGGAGATCAGTTCTGGGTGTTCATTGGAAGGACTGATGCTGAGGCTGAAACTCCAATACTTTGGCCACCTCATGTGAAGGACTGACTCATAGGAAAAGACTGATGCTGGGAGGGATTGGGTACAAGATGAGAAGAGGATGACAGAGGATGAGATGGCTGGATGGCATCACTGACTTGATGCACATGAATTTGGGTGAACTCTGGGAGTTGGTGATGGACAGGGAGGCCTGGTGTGCTGTGATTCATGGGGTCGCAAAGAGTCAGACATGACTGAACGACTGAACTGAACTGAACTGAATTAATAATGATGTTCAACCATATATATACATATATATATATACACACACACATATATTTGTGTGTGTGTGTATGTGTGTGTATGCTATTTGTATGTTTTCTTTTGAAAGAAATAAATGTTCAGATCCTTTGCCTCATTTTAATTTGAAGTATTTGCTTTTTATTTTGAGTTGTATGTATTCTTTACACATTTTGGAGTTAATTCTTTAACAGATGTGTGTTTTGTGCATATGTTTTTCTCATTCTGTAGGTGCCTTTTCAATTTATTGACTACTTACTTTATTATGCATAATCTTCTTATGTAAGATAGTCCTATCTGTTTATTTAGTTCTAGTTGCCTGGTCTTTTGGTAGCTTATTCAAGAAATTATTTAGTTGGACTAGCTTAGTGTTTCTTAAAGGAAAAAGTTAAGGAATAAATTCAGATCTTGAGGAAAAATGAGCCACCAGAATATAATATGCTATCACATTCTATTCTTCACCAGTCATAACTCCTTTCTCACCTCTTAGTCATGCTGTTACTAAACAGAGATATTTATATTGCTTTTAAATTTTTTTAAGAATGACAGCATGTATAAAGAGTGATGCATATGTATTTAATGAAATCTTTGATACCAAGTGGACACATGAATGTCGTTAAAATATATGTCAAAAAATTACAAAATATGCTATAAATTGTATAAATTTTGAGTTTGCAGAAAAACAACAGAATGTAGTAAAATGTATTGACAAGTAGAAAAGCATTTAATGCCATTCTCCCAAATGCCATGTAAGAAACGAATCGCCAGTCTATGTCCGATGCAGGATACAGCATGCTTGGGGCTGGTGAATGGGGATGACCCAGAGAGATGTTATGGGGAGGGAGGTCGGAGGGGGCTTCATGTTTGGGAATGCATGTACACCCATGGTGGATTCATGTCAATGTATGTCAAAACCAATACAGTATTGTAAAGTAAAATTAAAATAAAAGTAAAATTAAAATTAAAAAAAAAAGAAAAGAAAAGCATTTAACTCTCTCAGTGTTTAATTTAGAAATCTCTGCATCATTATGAAAGTTAAGTGTGATTTAAAATAAAATATTACTAGTTTTAATTTCAGCTACTCCTTTCTAGCTGTGTATTCCTATTCCTCTCTTAAACTAATAACAATAAACCCTATAGTTTATTACAAGATTTAACTTTGATTAGTTTATAGGACATTGTGATATTTAAATTTATAAACAACATCTTGCTTTTATTTTCCCCCATTCCTAGTAAATTCTGACACATGGCAGAGATTTAGTATGAATTTTTTAATCAATGAATGAGGGTATGTTATTATCCTGCTGCTATTGTGTCATTATTAGTATATATTATGAATCTTAAAAGAAAAAAAAGAGTAAAAGAAGAAAAAGGAAACTGAAAGATCACAAGTCCTCAGTTTTCATAGAAATATTAGGAAAACTAAATCTCAAGAAATTTAACATTGGTCATGGTCCCAAGATGGCAGAGGAATAGGATGGCAAGCCCAGTTTCACCCCCACAAATTTACCTAAAGGTCATTTGGATACTGAGCAACTTTCACAAAACAACTTCTGAACCCTGGCAGAGGACACCTGGCATACACAAAGGCAGCCCATTCTCTTTGAAAGGAGGTACGATAGGATGTAAAAAACAAACAGAGACACAAAAGAGGCAAGGAGAGAGACCCATCCTGGGGAGGGAGTCGTGAAGGAGGAGACATTTCTAAACTGTAGGAAACCCTCTCACAGGCATGTCTGTGAGGAGTTTTGGAATCTCAGAGAGCACCATAACCCAGAGAAAAACAAACAAACAAACAAACACACAGAATAGGGGCCTAACCACCTATGCCAGCAGATAAGTAACCCAGAAGCTCACATCTGCCACCAGAGAGCAGGGGGGTGGGCAGGGAGGTGAGGGTGGCATCATCAGTCCTTAAGGTAAGGACTGGGCCTGAATGTCCTTAATACCCAATCTAAGGGAGCTATTGTGAGATAGCAATACAAACTTTGGGATTGCTGAGGGGAAAAAAAAAAAAAAAAGAGAGAGAGAGAGAGAGAGAGAAGTCTCATGCACAAGGGTCTAATGCCACAGCCTGGCCCACTCACAGAACAAAGCATTGAGTGAATACCAAAGGAGAGCTAGCCAGATGCATACTGGGCCCTCCCCACCACTGGAGGCAGAGAGGCAGGCTTGTGACAGCCAGAGCCTGAAGGCAATGGGCTACTCCAATCTTGGCTTCAGAGACAGCATTTTCCACCAAACTGTGAGCAGGCTCCCAGTTGCTAACCACATCTTCCTGGGATCCTAGACGGTTGACATCCACCAGGAGGGTTGCAGTCTGAGAACAGCTCCCAGAAGAGACACACGGCACACCTGAGTTGGTGCTCTCGTGGCATACTGGGAAACTGAGTGGCCAGTACAGGGGAGGTGATTAAGATGCACAGCCTGCCTGGGACAGTGTGCTCACAAGCACTGGTCGTCTGAGCTGCTTGGACCTGGGAAGGGCACAAAATTCAGGGCTTGCTTTGGACAGTGACCTGAAGAGAATGCTGGAGCAGTGTAAACCTGGAAAGCACACACCACTGTGAACTGAGGCAAATCCAGTGTGGTCCATACACTGAAGGCACTCCCCAAACATGTCAGTGATATTTATTTCCAGTGTTACTCCCTCCCCACAACACAACTGAACAAGTGAACCTAAATAAGTGACTGCCTTCACCCCCTTGTGTCAGGGTGGAAGTCAGACACCAAA
This sequence comes from Capricornis sumatraensis, assembly GCF_032405125.1. Lineage (NCBI taxonomy): Eukaryota > Metazoa > Chordata > Mammalia > Artiodactyla > Bovidae > Capricornis > Capricornis sumatraensis. The sequence goes on from NC_091080.1 coordinate 15,629,082, forward strand.
TAGACTTGCAAACAGAAGAAGCAAAAATAAACAAAGAAGAGAGAACTGCTCTGGAAGTGACAGATGGAGCAGTCTTGTGGCTACTGTAAGAATAAGACTGAAAGCCAGATGCAGGAGGTTTAACTTCAAAACTTGAGAACATCAGAGAACTCCTGACTATAGGGAACATTAGTAGACAAGAACTCATCCAAAAGCTTCCATGTCTACACTGAAACCAAGCTCCACCCAAGAGCCAAAAACTTCCAGGGCAAGACATGCCACATTAATTCTCAAGCAAAGCAGGGACACAGCTCTGAGCATTAAAAGACAGGCTGCCTAAAGCCATGCCAAACCAACAGACACCTCAAAACTCACTACTAGACACTTAATTGCACTCCAGAGAGAAGAGATCCAGCTCCATCCACCAGAACTCAGACACCAGCTCCTCTAACCAGGAAACCTTGACAAGTCACTAGTCAAACCCCACCTACAGGGAGCAGACTCCACATTATAGAAGAATCACGAACACCCAGCCTGCAGAATGGGCACCCCAAACACAGAAATCTAATCAAAATGAAAGGCAGAGAAATATTCAGCTGGTAAAGGAATATGATAAATACTCATGAAACCAAACAAAAAAGAAGGAGATAGGGAATCCACCTGAAAAAGAATTCAAAAAAAAATGATAGTGAAGATGACCCAAAATCTTGAGAACAAAACAGAGTTACAGATAAGCAGATTAGAGGCAAGGACTGAGAAGATATAAGAAATGCTTAACGAGGACCTAGAAGAAATAAAGAAGAGTCAATCAATAATGAATAATGTAATAACCAAGATCAAAAGAACTCTGGAGGGAACCAGCAATAAAATAACTGAAGCAGAAGAGAGGATAAGTGAGGTGGAAGTTAGAGTGGTGGAAATAAATGAAGCAGAGAGGAAAAAAAAAAGAAAAATAAAGAATTTAAAGAAATGAGGACTTCTTAAAAGAAGTCTTCCTTAAAAGAAGGTCTTAAAAGTCACTTCTTAAAAGAAATGAGGGACATCTGGAACAATGTTAAATGCCCCAACATTCAACTCATAGGAGTCCCAGAAGAAGACAAAAAGAAAGGCCATGAGAAAGTTCTTGAGGAGGTAATATCTGAAAACTTCCCCAAAATGGGGAAGGAAATAGCCTTCCAAGTCCCAGAAACTCAGAGAGTCCCAAACAGGATAAACCCAAGATGAAACACCCCAATAAACATATTAAACTAACAAAGATCAAACACAAAGAGCAAATATTAAAAGCAGAAACAATAACACAAATAATACACAAGGGGATTCCCATAAGGATAACAGCTGATTTTTCAATAGAAACTCTTCAGGCCAGAAGGGAATGGCAGGACACACTTAGAGTGATGAAAGAGCAAAACCTACAATCCAGATTACTCTATCTAGCAAAGATCTCATTCAGATATGAAGCAGAAATCAAAAGCTTTACAGACAAGCAAAAGCTGAGAGAATTGAGCACCACCAAACCAACTCTTCAACAAATGCTAAAGAATCTTCTCTAGACAGGAAACACAGAAATGGTTTATAAAATCAAACAAAAAGTAGTAAATGAATGGCAACAGGATCAAAGATATCAATAATTACCTTAAACGTAAATGAGTTGATTGCCCCAACCAAAAGACAAAAACTGGCTGAATGGATACAGTCAGGGAACATTTAACAGGAGGATTCCTGTATTCTGTTTTCTATTTCTCAAGGATTCTCTGTTCCTTATCAGATCCTATTCTGAGAACGAGTAGAGCTGCATGCAGTTCTCAGGACTGAGGTCATAGGATGAGACATGCAGTGACTTTTTTCAGCGTCAGCGACTTTGTATGTATTCAGTTCAGCTCAGTTCAGTCGCTCAGTCATGTCCGATTCTTTGCGACCCCATGATCGCAGCATGCCAGGCCTCCCTGTCCATCACCATCTCCCAGAGTTCGCTCAAACTCACGTCCATTGAGTCGGTGATGCCATCCAGCCATCTCATCCTCTGTCGTCCCCTTCTCCTCCTGCCCCCAATCTCTCCCAGCATCAGAGTCTTCTAATGAGTCAACTCTTCACATGAGGTGGCCAGAGTGCTGGAGTTTCAGCTTTAGCATCATTCCTTCCAAAGAACACCCAGGGCTGATCTTCTTTAGCATGGACTGGTTGGATCTCCTTGCAGTCCAAGGAGCTCTCAAGAGTCTTCTCCAACACCACTGTTCAAAAGTATCAATATTGTGGCTATTGATAAAATTTCATCCTGTGTAATAGCTGAGTAATCATCTTACTAGAGATATATAAGCCTGCATTTCTGCTAATTAAGCACCCCTGTTCCATCAGAGCTTGGGTCCCCATGTTTTTCTTTCTTTCTCTCTCTCTCTTTCTCTCTCTCTCTCTCTCTCTCTCTCTCTCTTTCACTTTCTTATCACTGACTCCAGACCACCAGGTTCTGGTCAATTAAAGGACTGCAACAGGATACAAAAACAGGACCCCTATATACCTACATATATTGTCTACAAGATATATACCTGAAACCAAGGGACACATACAGACTGAAAATGAAGGGCTGGAAAAGATATTTCATGCAAATGGAGACCAAAAGATATCAGGAGTAGCAATACTCATATTAGATAAAATAGTCTTTGAATTAAAGAGATAAAGAAGGACACCACACAATGATCAAAGGATCAATCCAAGAAGAATATATAACAATTTTAAATATATATGCACCCAACATAGAGTCAGCTCAATATGTAAGGCAAATGCTAACAAATATGAAAAGGGAAATTAAGAGTAACACAATAATAGTGGGATAATTTAATACCCCACTCACACCTATGGATAGATTAACCAAACAGAAAATTAGGAAGGAAACACAAACTTTAAATGAAACAGTGTACCAGTTAGACCTAACTGACATCTATAAGACATTTCACCCCAAACAATGAATTTCACCTTTTCCTTAAGTGCACACAGAACAGTCTCCAGAATAGAGCTGATCCTGGGTAATAAATTTAGCTTTGGTTAATTAAAAAATAATAATAATAAGTTATTTCAAGCATCTTTTCTGATCACAATGCAATAAAATTAGATGTCAACTACAGGAAAAAAGTATTAAAAATACAAATGTATGGAGGCTATACAACATGCTTCTGAATTACCAACAAATCATGAAAGAAATCATAAAGGAAGTCAAAATCTGCACAGAGACATTTGAAAATAACACAACAACCTTAAATCTATGGGATTCAGTAAAAGCAGTGCCAGAGGAAAGTTCATAGCATTACAAACTTACCTCAAGAAACAAGAGAAACATCACATAAATAGCCTAACTTCACTCCTAAAGAAACTAGACAAAGAAGAAATGAGGAACTCGAGGGTTCATAAACGGAGAAGGCAGTGACACCCCACTCCAGTACTCTTGCCTGGAAAATCCCATGGGCGGAGGAGCCTGGAAGGCTGCAGTCCATGGGGTTGCCGAGGGTTGGACACGACTAAGTGACTTCACTTTCACTTTTCACTTTCATGCATTGGAGAAGGAAATGGCAACCCACTCCAGTATTCTTGCCTGGAGAATCCCAGGGACAGCGGAGCCTCATGTGCTGCCATCTGTGGGGTCACACAGAGTCAGACACGACTGAAGTGATTTAGCAGTAGCAGCAGCAGGGTTAGTAAAAGGGGGGAAATCATAAAAATTAGAGCAGATAAATGAAAAATAAACAAATGAGACTATAGCAAGAATAATAATAAAAAAAAAAAACTAAAAGCTGATTATTTCAGAAGATAAATAAAATAGACAAAGCATTAACCAGATGCCTCAAGAAAAAAAGGGAGAAGAATCAAATCAACAAACTTAGAAACAAAAATAGAGAAATCATGACAACACAGAAATAGAAAGGATCGTGAGACTACTATAAGCAAGTATATGCCAATAAAATTGACAACTTGGTAGAAATGGACAAATTCCTAGGAAAGTATAACCCTCCAAAATTGAATCAGGAAGAAATAGAAAATTTTAGCAGACACACCACAAGCATGGAAACTAAAACTGTAATCAAAAATCTCCCAACAAGCAAAAGATGTTTTCACAGGTGAATTCTACCAAAAATTTAAAGAAGAGCAAACACTTATCTTTGTCATAGTCTTCCAGGAAATTGCAGAGGAAGGTAAACTCCCAAACTCTTTTTATGAGGTCAACATCACCCTAACATAAAAATCAGACAAAGATGTCACATAAAAGAAAACTACAGGCCAATATCACTGAAGAACATAGATGCAAATATCCTGAACAAAATTCTAGCAAATAGAATCCAACAGCATATTGAAAAGATCATACATCATGATCAAGTGGGCTTTATCCCAGGGATTCAAGGATTCTTCAATATTCACAAATCAGTCAATGTGATACACCATATTAACAAATTGAAGGATAAAACCATATGATTATCTCAATACGTGCAGAGAAAGCCTTTGACAAAATACAGCACTCATTTATGATAAAACCTCTCCAGAAAGCAGGCAGAGAAGGAACATACCTCAACATAATAAAAACCATATATGATAGACCCATAGCAAACACTATACTAAATGGCACAAAATTGAAAGCATTTCCCCTAAAGTCAGGAACAAGACAAGGGTGGCCACTCTCAATACTACTATTCAACATAGTTTTGGAAGTTTAAACACAGCAATCAGAGAAGAAGAAAAGAATTAAAAGCAATCCAGATTGGAAAAGAAGAAGTAAAACTCTCACTGCAGATGACAGGACACTCTACATAGAAAACCCTAAAGAGACCACCAGAAAATTACTATAGCTAATCAACAAATATAGTAAAGTTAAAGCATATAAAAGTAATACACAGAAATCCATTGAATTCCTATACACTAACAATGAGAAAATGGAAAGAGAAATTAAGGAAACAATTCCATTCACCACTTTGAAAAAAAAAGAATAAAATACTTAGGTATCTATCTACCTAAAGAAATAAAAGATCTATATAAAGAAAATTACAAAACACTGATGAAATAAATAAAAAATGACACAAATAGATGGAGAAATATACCTTGTTCATGGATCAGAAAAATCAATATAGTGAAAATGAGTATACGACCCAAAGCAATCTATAGATTCAATGCAATCCCTATCAAGCTACCAACTGTATTTTTCAGAGATCTAAAGCAAATAATTTCACAATTTGTGTGAAAATACAAAGTAGTTCGAATAGCCAAAGCAATCTTGAGAAAGAAGAATGGAACTGGAGGAATCAAACTGTGACTTCAGGCTATACTACAGAGCTCCAGTCATCAAGAGAATATAATACTGACACAAAGACAAAAGTATAGATCAGTGGAATAAAATAGAAAGGCCAGAGATAAATCTACATACCTATGGCCACCAAATCTTTGACAAAGGAGGAAAAATATGCAGTGGATAAAAGACAATCTCTTTAAGAAGTGCTGCTGGGAAAACTGGTTAAGCATCTGTAAAATAATGAAACTAGAACACTTTCTAACACCATACACAAAAATAAACTCAAAATGTGTCAAAGATCTTAATGTAAGACAGAAACATTCAAACTCCTAGAGGAAAACATAGGCAAAACACTCTCTGACATAAATCACAGCAAGATCCTCTATCACTCACCTTTCAGAGTAATGGAAATAAACATAAAAATAAACAAATGGGACCTAATTAAACTTAAAAGCTTTTGCACAATGAAGGAAACTATAAGCAAGGTGAAAAGACAGCCTTCAGAGTGAGAAAATAATAGCAACCGAAGAAACTGACAAATAATTAATCTCAAAAATATACAAACAGCTCATGTAGTTCAATGCTAGAAAAATAAATGACCCAATCAAAAAATGGACCAAAGTACTAAACAGACATTTCTCCAAAGAAGGCATACAAATGGCTAACAAACACAGGAATAATGCCCAACATCACTCATTATCAGAGAAATGCAAATCAAAACCACAATGAGGTACCAGTTCATGGAAGTCTAAATCGCTGTCATCAAAATGTCTACAAACAATAAATTGCTGGAGAGGATGTGGAGAAAAAGGAGCTCTCCTCTTACACTGCTGGTTGGAATGCAAACAGTACAGGCATTCTGGAGAACAATGAGGAGATTCCTTTAGAAACCTGGAAATAGAACTGCCATATGGCCCAGCAATCCTATTGCTGGGCATACACACTGAGGAAACCAGAATTGAAAGAGACATGTGCACCCCGATGTTCATTGCATCACTGTTTACAATAGCTAGGACATGGTCCATCAGCAGAAAAATGGATAAGAAACTGTGGTACATATACACAATGAAATATTACTCATTACTCTTTTATATCAAATATATAAAAAACAGACTTTTGCACTCTATGGGAGAAGTTGAGGGTGGGATAATTTGAGAGAATAGCAATGAAACATGTATATTATCAAATGCGACATAGATGACCAGTCCAAGTTCGATGCATGGAACAGAGCACTCAAAGTCATTGCACTGGGACAACCCAGGGGGATGGGATGGGGAGGGTTGCGGGAGAGGTTTCGTGATGGAGGACACGTGTACACCCATGGCTGATTCATGTCAATGTATGACAAAAGCCACCACAATATTGTAAAGCAATTAGCCTCCAATTAATATGAAAAGTGAAAGTGAAGTCACTCAGTCATGTCAGACTCTTTGTGACCACATGGACTGCAGCCTACCAGGCTACTCCATCCCTGGGATTTTCCAGGCAAGAATACTGGAGTGGATTGCCATTCCTTCTCCAGGGGATCTTCCCAACCCAGAGATCAAACCTAGGTTTCTTGCATTGCAGGCAGACACTTTATCGTCTGAGCCACCAGGGAAGCCAATTAATATAAGTAAATTATTTTACAAAAAATAAATTTAACATTGGCAGGTAATGCATAATTACTCAGTAATATTGTTTGTTCAAAGTATTACACAGTTGTTCACTTAAGGAAAGAAAATATTTGAATGTCTTAGAAATGTTTTTTTTTTTTAATTGTTTTAAATACTGTAGCAAAATAAATAATGTCATGGCTCCTCTTAATGCCTTTATAATCTTGTTCACCATGTGCTGTAAAATAAGCCACCAGATGGTGAAGTCTACCTGCATACATTATTTCCTCATCTTGCAATGGGTAATCATCATTGTTTTTTGATATTATACTTATTCATTAATGGCTTTTCAAATATAAAGGCCAAAAGACCCTTTTTCGTTTCTTCTAAGAAATTTCAGGTCACTTTTGCTTCCTTCAATATGTCTTTCAGTATTTTTATTATATGTATTTACTTATTTTTATCTTAAATTTTTATCAGGCAGAAAATTGATATGAAAGTACTTAGTCCCCATGTACTTCCTCTCTGACACAAAAATTTCTCCTATTATTTAAATTTTGCATTAGTGTTGAACTTTGGTTATAATTACTGAAGTAGAATTGATGCATTAACTACAGTCAATACTTTACATTAGAGCTTATGCTTTATATTGTAGCTTCTATAGGTTTTCACAAATGTAAAGCACACATCCATCATTTCTGTATCATATAGAATAATGTCATTACCCTAAAAATCTCCTTTGTTACACCTATTCATCCTTCTTCCCCTTAAATCCCTGGCAACCACTGATCTCTTCAAATTCTCCGTAGGTTGCCTTTTCCAAATTGTTGCATAATTGAATTCATACAGTATGTAGCCTTTTCAGATGGGCTTCTTTCACTTAAAGTGATTTTAAATCTTATATTTTCATTTTTTTCTATTTCTATAGACTTCTTCTTTTTTATTGATGAAAAATACTCCAATATATGAACACCCATCCACCTATTAAAAGACATATTGGCTATCTTTAAGTTTTAAAAATTATGAATGGAAGTGCTATAAAATTTTGTGTGAGGGTTCTTCTATGGATATGTTTTAAACTTAGTTGTCAAAATATAAGTGGAATTGCTGTGGATTATAGTCTAGTTTTGTAAGAAACTCACAAACTGTTTCCTTTTTTATGGAATGCTTTTCCCTCAACTATATTCCCTCAATTATATTTCCCTTAAATATGTTCTCCAAATATCCTTCTATACTCCTCATACACTGTTCCTGGGAAATGATACATACATAACTGAGTTCACCTAATGCTAAGAGACTGATAAATTTCTTCTGAGTAGCCTTGTTTGCATGTGTTAGATGCTCAGTCATGTCCTACTCCTTTTGGCCCCATGGACTGTACCCCACTAGCTCCCTCTGTCCATGGAATTCTCCAGGCAAGAATACTAGAGTGGGTTGCCATTTCCTTCCCAGGGATCTTATTGACCCAGGGATCAAACCTATGTCTCCTGCATTGTAGGTGGTCTCCTGCATTACAGGTGGATTCTTTACTGACTGAGCCACCTGCTCAGAAGCACACTTGCTACTTGGAAATGGTTTTTATTTCTCCCCTGCCTCATGTCCCGTATCTAATCACTAAATAAGATTTGTAGATACAAGCTCTTAATTATCTGTCTTGTTTGTATGTTTCTTTATTATTATGTTACCCTAATACATACTTAAATGTTTATATTTTGCTCAAAATTACTTTATGGCTCCTCATTGTCTTCAAAGTAAAATCACATTTCAGCATGTTTTATGCAGTCATATTTGATATATTTTTCATAGTCCTCATTTCTAGCATTGCATGTATTATTCCAAAAACACAAGTGAATATTTAACTCTTTAAATGGAATTTCTAAATAAAGTTTTCCACATGCACTTCTCACAGCCATAAACGACTATTCTTCCTCTGTGCTTAAATTTATTGAAAAAAATATTCCTATAACAATTTATACAAGTGTTGCTTCTTCACGTCTACTGTTACTCTCATTTGCTATCTTGTATTTACACTATAGTTTTTCTAATCTTGTACTACTGTGCTGGAGTTAACCATGTTTTGTAAGTTTTCCTGACTCTTTGTTATGCTAAAAATACATTGAAAACAAAGATCTCCTCTTTTCCATCAAGTAGATCCCAAATAAGCTAAATAGAGCCTTAAACAGTGCTTCAGTTCAGTTCAGTTCAGTTCAGTCGCTCAGTCGTGTCCGACTCTTTGCGACCCAATGAACTGAAGCACGCCAGGCCTCCCTGTGTATCACCAACTCCCAGAGTTCACTCAGACTCATGTCCATTGAGTCGGTGATGACATCCAGCCATCTTATCCTCTGTCGTCCCCTTCTCCTGCACCCAACCCCTCCCAGCATCAGAGTCTTTTCCAGTGAGTCAACACTTTGCATCAGGTGGCCAAAGTATTGGAGTTTCAGCTTCATCAGTCCTTTCAATGAACACCCAGGGCTGATCTCCTTCAGAATGGACTGGTTGGATCTCCTTGCAACCAAGGGACTCTCAAGAGTCTTCTCCAACACCACAGTTCAAAATCATCAATTCTTCTGCACTCAGCTTTCTTCACAGTCCAACTCTCACATCCATACATGACCACTGGAAAAACCATAGCCTTGATTAGATGGACCTTTGTTGGCAAAGTAATATCTCTGCTTTTGAATATGCTATCTAGTTTGGTCATAACTTTCCTTACAAGGAGTAAGCATCTTTTAATTTCATGGCTGCAATCGCCATCTGCAGTGATTTTGGAGCCCCCCAAAATAAAGTCTGACACTGTTTCTACTGTTTTCCAATCTATTTCCCATGAAGTGATGGGACCAGATGCCATGCCAGGTAGTAAATGCTCACGAATTATTTGTTGTTTTAGTAACAGTAAATTATACAATGACTGAGGCTTTTGAATGAATTGATTTTCAGCTTTAGGGAAGGTCAGCTTATTATAATCTTCTCTTGTGAAAAACAATGAAGAAAGACATGTACAATTAGAAAGGAATACTTTGAAGGATTTTTCCCTTTCACATTTGAAAGGGCAAAGATGATATATACTTCTACTTCATACAACTTGTGAAAGAGAAAATATTCCTTTTGGACAGAGAAAAATGTGACTGGTTTCTAAAAAACAAAGTAAAAGAAATAAATCTATATATATTGTGTTGTGAAATGACTTGTGAAAAAAAGAAGTTTGAGAAAAAAATTTAATTCAAATTAATTAAATATTTAATACAACACTCCAAAACAATTTTATAATTTCAATGATAGTTCAAATGAGAGATATTTTTCAGTGAGTAATACTTTATCTCTGAACATATGGAAATAATAAACATCAAAAAACAACACAGTGGGATTTTTTCTGTTTAGTTGAGTTTGTTTGTTTTTGCACTAAATTTGCAATTGATTTAAATTCTTTTGCATAGGCTAGAAGCATATCGAGTTAAATGAAAACATTTTAAATTAGTAGGCTCACAGAAATTTTGATCATCTATGGATTGAAACATCTTTTGGGGGGGGTATTAATTCTAAAAGGTCTTGTAGGTCTTCATAGAACTGTTCAACTTCAGCTTCTTCAGCGTTACTGGTTGGGGCATAGACTTGGATTACTGTGATATTGAATGGTTTGCCTTGGAAATGAACAGAGATCATTCTGTCGTTTCTGAGATTGCATCCAAGTACTGCATTTAGGACTCTTTTGTTGATCATGATGGCTACTCCATTTCTTCTGAGGGATTCCTGCCCACAGTAGGAGATATAATGGTCATCCTAGTTAAATTGACCCATTCCAGTCCATTTTAGTTCACTGACTTCTAGAATGTCAACATTCACTCTTGCCGTCTAGTTTGACCACTTCCAATTTGCCTTGATTCATGGATCTGACATTCCAGGTTCCTATGCAATATTGCTGTTTACAGCATCAGGCCTTGGTTCTATCACCAGTCACATCCACAGCTGGGTATTGTTTTTGCTTTGGCTCCATCCCTTCATTCCTTCTGGTGTTATTTCTCCACTGATCTCCAGTAGCACATTGGGCACCTACTGATCTGGGGAGTTCCCCTTTCAGTATCCTATCATTTTGCCTTTTCATACTGTTCATGGGGTTCTCAAGGCAAGAATACTGAAGTGGTTTGCCATTCCCTTCTCCAGTGAGCCACATTCTGTCAGACCTCTCCACCATGACCCTCCTGTCTTGGGTGGCCCCACACGGCATGGCTTAGTTTCATTGAGTTAGACAAGGCTGTGGTCCATGTGATCAGATTGGCTAGTTTTCTGTGATTATGGCTTCAGTGTGTCTGCCCTCTGATGCCCTCTTGCAACACCTACCATCTTACTTGGGTTTCTCTTACCTTGGACGTGAGATATCTCTTCATGGCTACTCCAGCAAAGCGCAGCTGCTGCTCCTTACCTTGGATGAGGGGTACCTTATCACTGCCACCCCTCCTGACCATTGACATGGAGTAGCTCTTCTTGGCCCTACTGCGCCTGCACAGCTTCCACTCCATGGACGTGGGGTTGCTCCTCTCAGCAGCTTCCCCTGACTTTTGGCATGTGGTAGCTCCTCTTGGCCATCACCCCTGACCTTGGGCTTGGAATAGCTTTTCTCAGCCGCCCACCCTGACCTCAGAAGTAGGGTAGCTCCTCTCAGCCGTTACTGTGCCTATGCAGCCTGGCACTCTCGGTCACCTCCCCTTACCTTGGGAGAGGGGTAACTCCTCTAGGCCATGCTTCTGTGTGGCCTGTCACCCCACCTTTATTACTATGTCCCCCTAAAGTAGACCCTTGGGAGCTGACTTTTTGCAGACCTTCTAAGAATCAGAAGAGTACCATTATTGAAGGAATGCAAAAGTAGGAAGTCAAGAAACACCTGGAGTAACAGGAAAATTGAGCCTTGGAGTATGGAATGAAGCAGGGCAAAGGCTAAAAAGTTTTGCCAAGAGAATGCACTGGTCATAACACTCTCTTCCAACAACACAGAAGAAGACTCTACACATGGACATCACCATATGATCAACACTGAAATCAGATTGATTATATTCTTTGTGGCCAAAAATGGAGAAGCTCTATACAGTGAGCAAAAACAAGACCAGTTGCTGACTGTGGCTCAGATCATGAACTCCTTATTGCCAAATTCAGACTTAAATTGAAGAAAGTGGGGAAATCCACTAGACTATTCAGATATGACCTAAATAAAATCCCTTATGATTTTACAGTGGAAGTGAGAAATAGATCTAAGGGACTAGATCTGATAAAGTGCCTGATGAACTATGGACGGAGATTTGTGACATTGTACAGGAGACAGGTATCAAGACCATCCTCATGGAAAAGAAATGCAAAAAAGCAAAATGGCTGCTGAGGAGGCCTTACAAATAGCTGTGAAAAGAAGAGAAGTGAAAAGGAAAGGAGAAAAGGAAAAAAGGAAAGATACAAGCATCTGAATGCAAAGTTCCAAACAATAGCCAAGAGAAATAAGAAAACCTTCCTCAATGATCAATGCAAAGATATAGAGAAAAAAAAAAACAGAATGGGAAAAATGAGATCTCTTCAAGAAAATTAGAGATAACAAGGAAACATTTCATGCAAAGACGGGCTCGATAAAGGACAGAAATGTTATGGACCTAACAAAAGCAGAAGATATTAAGAAGAGGTGGCAAGAATTGACAGAAAAACTGTACAAAAAAGAACTTCACGACCCAGATAATCATGATGGTGTGATCACTCACTTAGAGCCAGACATCCTGGAATGTGAAATCTAGTGGGCCTTAGAAAGCATCACTATGAACAAAGCTAGTGGAGGAGATGGAATCCCAGGTGAGCTATTTCAAATCCTGAAAGATGATACTGTGAAAGTGCTACACTCAATATGCCAGCAAATTTGGAAAACTCAGTAGGGGCCACAGGACTGGAAAAGGTCAGTTTTCCTTGCAATTTCAAAGAAAGGCAATGCCAAAGAATGCTCAAACTACCACACAATTGCATTCATCTCATACACTAGTAAAGCAATGCTCAAAATTCTCCAAGCCAGGCTTCAGCATTAGGTGAACCATGAACTTCCAGAAGTTCAAGGTGGTTTTAGAAAAGGCGGAGGAACCAGAGATCAAATTGCCAACATCTGCTGGATCATCAAAAAAGCAAGAGAGTCCCAGAAAAACATCTATTTCTTCTTTATTGACTATGCCAAAGCTTTTGATTGTGTGGCTGACACTAAACTGTGGAAAATTCTGAAAGAAATGGGAATACCGGACCATCTGACCTGCCTCTTGAGAAACCTATATGCAGGTCAGGAAGCAACAGTTAGTACTGGACATGGAACAACAGACTGGTTCCAAATAGGAAAAGGAGTATTCCAAGGCTGTATATTGTCACCCTGCTTATTTAACTTATATGCAAAGTATATCATGAGAAACGCTGGGCTGGAAGAAGCACAAGCTGGAATCAAGATTGTCGGGAGAAATATCAATAACTTCAGACATGCAGATGACACCACCCTTATGGCAGAAAGTGAAGAGGAACTCAAAAGCCTCTTGATGAAAGTGAAAGAGGAGAGTGAAAAAGTTGGCTTAAAGCTCAACATTCAGAAAACGAAGATCATGGCATCTTGTCCCATCACTTCATGGGAAATGGGGAAATAGTAGTAACAGTGTCAGGCTTTATTTTTGGGGACCTCAAAATCACTGCAAATGGTGAGTGTAGCCATGAAATTAATAGACACTTACTCCTTGGAAGGAAAGTTATTACCAGCCTTGATAGTATATTGAAAAGAAAAAATATACTTTACCAACAAAGATCCATTTATTCAAGGTTATGGTTTTTCCAGTGGTCATGTATGGATGTGAGAGTTTGACTGTGAAGAAAGCTGAGTGCTGAAGAATTGATTATTTTGCACTGTGGTGCTTGAGAAAACTCTTGAGGGTCCCTTGGACTGCAAGGAGATCCAATCAGTCAGGAGATCAGTCCTGGGTGTTCATTGGAAGGACTGATGTTGAAGCTGAAACTCCAATACTTTGGCCACCTCATGCGAAGAGTTGACTCATTGGAAAAGACTCTGATGCTGGGAGGGATTTGGGGCTGGAGGAGAAGGGGACGACAGAGGATGAGATGCCTGGATGGCATCACCGACTCGATGGACATGTGTCTGAGTGAACTCTGGGAGTTGGTGATGGACAGGGAGGTCTGCCGTACTGTGATTCATGTTGTCGCAAAGAGTTGGACACAACTGAGTGACTGAACTGAACTGATGGATTGAGACTCTATTTAATGTTTTCTAAATATATATTTTAGTGCAGTATGTTTTGATGAATTATCAATGTGTTAATAAACAAAAAAGATATTGCCCTTGCAGAAATACCAGGCACATACGGGCGACTAAAACTACAATATTATGCATTAAATCTCCAGTGAAAATTCATCTGCCAAATACTACTACGTTTAACTACCTCTGGGGAAAACATATGTCTCTTATCTAGTGAGTTTAAGAAGATACACTTTTTGAGTAGCAGAGGGAATTAAAAAGCAAATGAACAAACAAAATTTGTATCAGTTATACCATCCTTAAGTGTCCTTGAAAAGAAATTCTTGAAAATGCTTTAAATTAGAATGAAAATTGAAAATGGAATGTTTTAGTGCTCTAAGGAAGTTTGTAATCTACACCAAATTTATTCCAATATCAAGAATAAATTAATAAATCCCCTCTAGTTAATTTTGGTGGCATATATTCACCTATATTAAGAAAAAAAAATCTACATAATAATCTCTAAAGTATTGGTGATTTGCTGTGCAGTGCTTAGCTGCTCAGTCATGTCTTACTCTTTGAGAGCCCATGGATTCACATGCTTGCCAATTTCTCTGTCCCTGGGGATCCTCCAGGCAAGAATTCTGGAATGGGTTGCTATGCCCTCCTCCAGGGGTTCTTCATAACCCAGGGATTTAACCCAGGTCTCCCAAATTGCAGGCATTCTTTACTGTCTGAGACACCAGGAAAGCCCATGAATCCTGGAGTGGGTAGCCAATTCCATCTCCAGGGGATCTCCCTGACCAAAGAATCAAACTGATGTCTCCTGCATTTCAGGCAGATTCTTTACCAACTGAACTACTAGGGAAGCCCTAAGTGTTGGTTGTTGTTCTTGTTCAGTCGCCCAGTCATGTCGGACTCTTTGCAACACCAAGGACTACAGCACACCAGACCTCACTGTCTCTCTCAGCATCTCCTGGAATTTTCCCAAGTTCATGTTCATTGTGTTGGTGATTCAGTCCAGCCATCTCATCCTCTGATGCCCTCTTCTCCTTCTGCCCTCAATCTTTCCCAGTGTCAGAGACTTTTCCAATGAGTCAGTTCTTCACAGTGGGTGGCCAAAGTATTGGAGCTTCAGCTTCAGCATTAGTCCTTCCAGTAAACATTCAGGGTTGATCACCCTTAAGATTGACTGGTTTGATCTCCTTGCTTGCCAAGGGACCTTCAGGAGTCTCTGAAAGCACCACAGTTTGAAGGTATCAGTTCTTTGGCATTCTGCCTCCTTTATATTCTGCCTCCTCCAGTCCAGCTCTCACAACCGTATGTGGCCACTGGAAACACCATAGCCTTGACTATACAGATCTTTGTTGTCACAGTAATGTCTCTGCTTTTCAATACATTGCCTAGATTTCTCATTGCTTTCCTGACAAGAAGCAACCCTCTTCTGATTTCATGGCTGCAGTCACCATCTGTAGTGATTTTGGAGCCCAAGAAGAGGAAATCTTTCACTACTTCCACCTTTTCTCCTCCTACTCACCATGTAGTAATGGGGCTATGTACTATGATATTGAATATAGTTCTGAGGCTGTACATTAGGACCTTGTTGTTGGGGCTTTTTGCATTTACTATTTCCTCAGCTCTTCCTCTAGGCACATTCATGATTTGCTGTTTTTCCTCCTTCAGGTCTTTATTCCCATGACACAATCTGTAAGATTGTCCTTGGACACATAATATTGAAGCCCATTCTAGCACATTTCCTATATTCTTTTATATATTTTCTTAGCATGTATTGTTCTTGTTTAGTGTTCCATGAAGGAAAGGGTTATTTTCTTTAATTCTCAATACTATATTTCTAGTGTCCATAACAGTGCCTGGCACACAATATTGAATAAATAAATTGACCTTAAGTATTGTATTATTTCATTTCCCTTGTCCTGTTGTTCTATATTATTACTTGATCTTTTGTGTTATAAACTTTAAAAAAACTGCTTACTTGTATATAGATTTTCTTCCCCCCACCCAGTTAAAGAGACCATAAGCTTCTTTGTGATAGTAGCTATATTATCTTATTTTAAAATCTAGGTTTAAGGTAAATAGTTCAGGGAGATGTTTATTTACTCATTTATAAATTTTTGTAAAATCTTTGCAATATTAATGTGTTGTGTAGAATTAATGTTTTATTTAATGATTTACAATGTCAAGTCTGTTAGTGCTCAAGATATATGATTTTATTAATGAACAATGGGAATTTTCACTAATATTTTACTTTTTTCCAAATTCACAATAGATTATATAATCATTACTTCTTTATTATACATATTGCTCAAAGTATTTAGTTACTTGTATCTTCTTGTTTACTGATATTTAATCTCTTATGTCTTTACAAGTAAGTTATTCTTGTAAAACCTAAATTATTATGCTGTTCTCTTTACTTATTCCTGTTTTTTTGAGTATTTCTGGGGACAGAATTTTTTTAACTGTTTAGAATATATAGTTTCTTCATAGTTATTTTGATTTCCTAATTAATCGAACATTTTATTAAAATCTAAAGTGGTTTAATTTATAGGACATGTATTTGAAGATAAAGCAAAAAGAACAATACATTCTGTAGTATTTTTAGTGCTAGTTTAGAGTTCCCAACATATATTTTCTAAAATGCATCATGAATAAAAGCCTGAGAAAGTTAAAAAGGATGCACGCCATTTCAGCAAGTGGCAAAAATAGGGTGCTTCAACAGGGCAGAGCTGGCATGAATAAATTGGACTTTCACATCCATGTTTGTCAGAATTATTATATCCAGTGGAAGAAAGAGTGGAATAGATACTTAGATATTTTTAGTTTATGGATTCTATTTCTTGATCTGTAAGCTAGAACATACATTAACATTTCTTCCAAATTACTCTAGTGAGTTTGGAAGTATATATAAATCATGGAAATCATTTTAATGATTTTTTAAAAAAAAACATCTAAATAAAAAGTAGTGCAAATTTACTACGGAAAACATTTACATTAAAGACTTTTTTAGGCAGTCCTACGTGGATTATTCTTAAAACAATTGTAATTTGTTGAAATTAATTCTCTCATTCAAGAGAGATGAAAACTGTCCTTTTTTTTTTCTGTTTAATTTGTCTTTGTTCTAAATTCTTTACATAGCCATGAAAATCTGAATTGTACATTAGTAAATCCAATAAAATTAAGGGTGACAATGAGGAGTTGGAGGAGCTAGACCTATGCAGAAGAGGTATTAGGAAGGTGGAAAGTACTAAAAATCACCACATTTTGGAATGCGGGGTACTGTTAAAGGCACTGATGCCCATTAAAATTTAAAATATCATAATATTACTAGTTTATTTTTAACACCTTGCATTTCACCTTAAAATACACTCAGCTAGATTTTACACTGCTTGGTGGCAGAGGTTATAAGTAACTTATTTTTTCATTCATAATGAAGCACATGTCACTCAGAGTAAAAAATAAATATGTAATAAATCATGAATGCTACATTGGATATTCTTTAACCCTAAATTAAAGCAGCTGTTAAGCATTTTTTTCTTTTTATTCTATATGATTGATCTGAAAGTACAATATTTGAAAGTCATTCTTCTATCTTATTTTGTAGTATCTCACAGGTAAGTTTCTCAGGAACCAGAAGCCTCTAGAGAACTGGCCAACAACTGCTCTAATGAATTTTACTTCTCACGGGGAAGTACATTGTAATGTAGTACATTACTCTACAAGAACTACTGCAGAGAGTATTTAAAATTTTGAAGATATACTTTTATCCCAGACACATCTGCTTAAGCTCTTGCAATTGCTCAGTAGAGACAACAACAAAATATTGTGCCGAGTACAGCATGTCTGCATGTGCAGGGGAGAGAGAGACACACACACAGAATGAGAAAGAGAAACAGAAATGTTTGAGCTAAAGTTGTTAAAGTTTAGGCCCTCAAAGTTGAATAAGAACTGTATATTTCCCATTCTTTCTTGAAAAAAACAGAGCAGAATATGTGAAAAAGAATACTTATATAGTTTTCTTTGAGGGAAAATCTCTCTAGATATGTGTATTTCAATTAACTAATTTCTAAATTTCTAACATAGAAAAATCTTTGTCTCTGTGTCACATCAATTGAAAATTATTTTTTTCAGCCAACAAAGGCCAAAGAGAAAAAATATGATCTCATGAGTTATTATTGTTCATTTTCATTTTGATACATAAAAATGAGGACAGAAATGAACAGTTCATTTGGAAATTCTCTCTACAGCTACCCTTCAAGAACAATAGCAAGTAAAAAAGTCTTTCACACCTTCTTCAGTCTAGTTTGTCTTCCTCTCATTCTAGCAACAAAATAAGCACATTGAATTATGTTCAAAATGAGTATCTATTGAACCTTAAGAAGTGGTTCAGGGTGAAGTGTGAACGAAAAATCCTGGTGATGGCGTACAGACTGCAGAGACAAAACTGGATTGGAAGACAGTGATTCCAGAAGGAGGCTTTCACTGAAAAACTTGCCTATTGTCTCATAAGACTTCTCTAGAGTCACTGAAATTTGCCAAAGACAAACTTTGTTGCTCTTCTAGTTCCTCTTTCAAGCATTATCAGGGAGTTCATCGGTCGTTGCATAAGGGAACACATATTGAATCATTCTACAAATGAAATTAATTAATACAGGAGTGTTGGGAAAAAAAGTGAATTAAGTCTAAAATAATTTCAGGTTTTAAACTCCTTGTTCAGTTCAGTTCAGTTGCTCAGTCATGTCTGACTCTTTGGGATTCCATGGACTGCAGTACGTCAGGCCTCCCTGTCCATCACCAACTTCCAGAGATTACTCAAATTCATGTCCATCGAGTCGGTGATGCCATCTAACCATCTCATCCTCTGTCATCCCCTTCTCCTCTTGCCTTCAATCTTTCCCAGCATCAGGGTCTTTTCCAAGAGTCAGTTCTTTGCAACATGTAGCCAAAGTATTGGAGCTTCAGCATCAGTCCTTCCAATGGATATTCAGGACTGATTTCCTTTAGAAATGAATGATTTGATCTCCTTGCAGTCCAAGGGACTCTCAAGAGTCTTCTCCAACACCACAGTTTAAAACCAATACAATATTGTAAAGTAAAATAAAGTAAAAATAAAAATTAAAAAAAAAAAAAGCGTCTGCTTGCAATGCTGGAGACACGGGTTTGATCCCTGGGTCAGAAAGATCCCCTGGAGAAGGAAATGGCAACCCACTCCACTTCTCTTGCCTGGAAAGTTCCATGGATGGAAGAGTCTCATAGGCTAGAGTCCGTGGGGTCGCAAAGAGTCAGACACGACTGATCGACTTCACGTTCACTTTCAGGTTGGCCATAGCTTTTTTTCCAATGAGCAGGCATCGTTTAATTTCATGGATGCAGTCACCATCTGAAACATTGAAATATTAGAACTCCCTAGTATGATCCTGGTCCTGATCAATTTTGTTATGTTCAAGAAGTTAGAAGAAATTTGACAGTACTTTTATTAATGTACAAAGATAAAATCAGAAATGTGGAAGCCAGATGTTACAAGTATTAATGATGCTTACATATTTCAGTTATATTTTGAATAATAGAAAGTTGAACAGAATTAATACAATTTCTTAAAATTGTCTATTACTTTATGTTTGAAAATATTTACAATTGCAGTTATCATATATATATATATATATATGAGAGAGAGAGAGAGAGAGAGAGAGAGAGAGAGAGAGAGAGGGAGAGAGAGAGAACATTCAAGTTTGCAATACCAGGGAGTAACTAAGTAGTGCTTTAAATTTAGATTTATGAATGCAAAACTTTCTCTTTGTATAACACAGAACATTGTCTTACAAATAAATAAGTGCATACATCTCAGTTTGCTTTCTACTTTACACCAGGAATACGTACGGCAAGGTATGTATGTTACCCATGCTTCTTTCCAGTTAGAGAAAAAAAAAGAAAATTATTTTTCCTGACATTCTACCAATCTCTTACTTTATTTCCCTTTATATAGGCTTAAGCCCCTGAAGAAAATAACTCCTTAGTTGCTTAAGTGTCTGCTGGCAAAGCAATTTTATTGTATCCACTTGAGGCTATAGCAACACTCCAGCAAGAGTACATTTATGGGAATGCTAGAATGAAATTAAATAACCAAGTAACTCATTTTTGTCATATTTATACAACACTTTACATTTGCACAGTGCTATACAATTATCTTTACAGCTTCTGTGTGATCTTTATTATCTATGTGCTATCATATGAAGTGGAAATTGAAGCACACTGAAGTTAGGTCACTCCCCCAAGGTGATATGAAAGTATTCTGAGAAACTGAGATTTCAAGAAACATCTATTGCACAAAGTAGAAGATATTGAAGGTTATTTTGTGCAAGTAGAATTAAATAAACACAATACTTAATGTGAAAGAAGCAAAAATATATTTGAAGTTCAGTCATCAGCTTAGGAATAATTTTCTATACATGGAAGCAAGACTATCAAGACTGAATTTTTTTCAGACATCTGTGCACTCTAATCCTTACACACAAAATAAAAAATAATGAGCTTATACTTTGAATACTATGTTTAAATACAGTATAAAGTCACGGTTTGGGTAAACTAATTCTAAAATAATGTAATAAACTAACAAAATATCTAAAGGCAATAGTTAAGCAAAATAGATATCACTGTAGTGGAAAGTGATTTAAAGTTGTTACAAAACAACACAGAGGTATGATAATTATGTTTTCATGTGGTTAACCAGATCAAACAAAATTCATGAAAGGTGATGCTCTTTCTAAATTTTTAATTTATATTGGAGTATAGTTGATTAAAGATGGTGTTTCAGTTCCAGATAAATGGAAAAGTTATTCAGCTATATATATATATATATATACATATATATATATATATATATATATATATATACATATATCTAATCTTTTTCAAAATATTTATCCATTTAGGCTACTACAGAGTTGGCTGAGTTCCCCATGCTATACAGTAGGTCCTTGTTGGTTATCTATTTTAAATATAGCAATGTGTACATGTCCATCCCAGACTCCCAAACTCCCTATCCTTCACCCACAACTGCCCCCTGGTAATCATATATCTGTTCTCTAAGTCTGTGAATCTGTTTCAAATAAGCTCATTTGTACTTTTTTATTTTTTAAGATTCTGCATATATATATTATCATATGATGTTTGTCTTTGTCTGACTTACTTTACTTAGTATGATAATTTCCAGTTCCACCCATGCTGCTGCAAATGGCATTATTTCATTCTTTTTAATGGCTAATATTCCATTATCTACATGTACTTCCCTGGTGGCTCAGATGGTAAAGCATCTGCTTACAGTGTAGGAGTCCTGGGTTCGATCCCTGGGTCAGAAAGATCCTCTGGGGAAGGAAATGGCAACCCACTTCAGTACTCTTGCCTGGAAAATCCCATGGATGGAGGAGCCTGGTAGGCTACAGTCCATGAGGTTGCAAAGAGTCGGACACAACTGAGCAACTTCACTATCACTATCACGTCTGTATCCATTTATCTGTTAACGGGCATTTAGGCTGCTTACATGTCTTGGCTATTGTAAATAGCACTTCATGAGGTGCATGGGTCCTTTCAAAGCATGTTTTTCTTCAGATACATGCCCAGGGTTATATGGTAGCTTAATTTTAGCTTTTTTTTTTTTTTTTAAAGGAACCTGTGTGTGTGTGTGTGTGCCTGTGTTCAGTTGTGTCTGACTCTTTGCAACCATACTCTTGTCCCTATTGGCTGTACGAACCTACATTCCCTCCAACACAGTAGTAGGAGGGTTCTTTTCTCTACATCCTCTCCATCATTTATTGTTTGTATATTTTCTAATGATGATCATTCTGACTGGTGTGAGGTGGTATCTCACAGAATTTTTCCTCTCATAGTTGAGAGCCTTTCTTCAAAATGTGGAAATACATGAACAATTTTAAAGGACATGTTATAAATAGAAATCAAGCCCACTTAGCACATAAATAATTATTCTTGTAGGTTAATTTTTAAAAAGAATAAAAACTGTTCTTAACAAAGACTGGAAAAGCTGCATGTAAATGAGTACAGAAGATAATTTTAAAATAAAATATCAAAATATAAATCAAAATAAATTATATATTATTACCAGTATTTAAAATCAATTGATAACATGCTAGATTATTTCTTATTTTAAAAATTTTAGTGTTAAATTTTTTTCAGGCAAATGCTTTTTCACACTAGGATGTATATGGCCTTAGGGAATCCACTCTTGAGTGGATAAAATCCATATATCCTGATGTGCCAAAATGACTCTCATGACCTTACCTTTTGGGAATTGTAGTCTCATTCCCTATTTTGGATCAGGCTATATTTTTAACCTGTAAGAACTCTGCTAGAGTATATTTTAAAACTATACTTGCAGCACCTCCTTTGCTCTGTGTTATCATTATAGTTCAGTTCAGTTCAGTTCAGTTCAGTCGCTCAGTCATGTCCAACTCTTTGAGACCCCATGAATCGCAGCATGCCAGGCCTCCCTGTACATCACCAACTGCCGGAGTTCACTTAGACTCACATCCATCGAGTCAGTGATGCCATCCAGGCATCTCATCCTCTGTTGTCCCCTTCTCCTCCTGCTCCAATCCCTCCCAGCATCAGAGTCTTTTCCAATGAGTCAACTCTTGAGGTGGACAAAGTACTGGAGTTTCAGCTTCAGCATCATTCCTTCCAAAGAAATCCCAGGGCTGATCTCCTTCAGAATGGACTGGTTGGATTTCCTTGCGGTCCAAGGGACTCTCAAGAGTCTTCTCTAACACCACAGTTTAAAAGCATCAATTCTTCGATGCTTAGCCTTCTTCACAGTCCAACTCTCACATCCATACATGACCACTGGAAAAACCATAGCCTTGACTAGATTGACCTTTGTTAGCAAAGTAATATCTCTGCTTTTGAATATGCTATCTAGGTTGGTCATAACTTTTCTTCCAAGGAGTCAGCGTCTTTTAATTTCATGGTTGCAGTCACCATCTGCAGTGATTTTGGAGCCCCCCAAAATAAAGTCTGACACTGTTTCCACTCTTTCCCCATCTATTTCCCATGAAGTGATGGGACCGGATGCCATGATCTTTGTTTTCTGAATGTTGAGCTTTAAGTCAACTTTTTCACTCTCCACTTTCACTTCCATCAAGAAGCTTTTTAGTTCCTCTTCATTTTCTGCCATAAGGGTAGTGTCATCGGCCCATCTGAGGTTGTTGATATTTCTCCTGGCAATCTTGATTCCAGTGTCCTTCTTCCAGTCCAGCGTTTATCATGATGTACTCTGCATATAAGTTAAATAAGCAGAGTGACAATATACAGCCTTGACGTACTCCTTTTCCTATTTGAAAGCAGTCTGCTGTTCCATGTCCAGTTCTAACTGTTGCTTCCTGACCTGCATACAGATTTCTCAAGAGGCAGGTCAGGTGGTCTGGTACCATTAAAGTAGTATCAATTTAAGAAATTGCCACCCTGTCTTGTAGTTGGGCAACATATGCTATATTTATGTCTTTTTGCAGGAAAAAAAATATTGCTCCCCTTTTAGGTTGAATGCTGAGCAAATATTTTGAATAGATTTGCCAGTTGTCCCATGTCACTCTCATTTGCTTATCTTCTTTAATCTATTTTCATATTCATCAGTTAAGACCAACTGTATATTTCAATTTTATTGGATAAACACTTTTATTTTTGAGAAAAATTTTGTCACGCTTATTGAGATTACGACATTTTCAGTCAAATAAATCAATGATTAAGTAGTGATTGTGCCTATTTGATTTAGTTTGTAAGCTTTCAGATATTTTTTGGGACCACTCAATGATAAGTTAGGTCTCAGGATTCATGCAACCTCTAGTCCTCATGCTGTGCTGTCCTGTGCTTAGTCACTCAGTCATGTACCACTCTTTTTGACCCCATGGACTGTAGACTGCCAGGTTCCTCTGTCCATGGGGATTCTTCAGACAAGAATACTGGTGTGGGTCACATGCCCTTCTCCATGGGATTGTCCCAATCCAGGGATCAAATCCAGGTCTTCTACACTGGAGGCAGATTCTTTGCCATCTGAGCCACCAGGGAAGCCCAAAATTGCTGGAGTAGGTAGCTTATCCCTTCTCTGTGGGATCTTCCTGTCCCAGGGATCGAACCAGGGTCTCCTGCATTGCAGGGGGATTCTTTACCAGCTGAGCTATCAGGGAAGCCCAATCCTCAACCTACCAGCCAATAAATCAGTATTGTGTTCACTCTAGAGTTCCAGAAACTGAGGCTCAGAAAGTCAAAAGTCTAGCTCTAAGTTATCAGAGTTCTTGGTTATCTAATATGAAGCATTTCAGTACTCCCATTGTTCTCTATATCTGTTCTCCCTTCCTTTCTACTATTACATATTTAAATATTTTGCTTCCAATTCATAGTTTTAGCAAACAACCTCTACACCAAATCATATTAACTTTTAATTTATATTCATCTATAATGACCCTCATATCTACTATCTACCAAAATAAGCAAAGATTTTGAAGCCTCCAAATCTATCTTGCATTCTTTCAAGTACATGAGCAATTTCATCATGGCATGTTTTATTCATTGATTAAAACAAATCTTCCTAGCAAAAACTAGATGCTGTTTAGAACCTGGAAATTAAATTATGTATTGTACATGTGTTTGTTTGGTGTGGGTAGGGGAGATGTCTTGAGACATTGATAACATGATCTTACAAATATTTTTAAATAGCTGCTTTGTACAACAGTATATGGAATTTTGAATGTCTACATTGGTTAGGCTTACCTATTGGGAAGGCAGCTCAAAGAGATTATATGGTCAAGATTTAAGCAAGAGTTTCTATGTTGACATCTCATGTTACTTTTAGGAAACTGATTTTTCAACAACAACAAAGAATACCATCAGAGTTTTTATCTCCCTACCCCTTCAGGCTTTCAAACCACACTGTGGTGAAAAAGCTGTATCCTGAGTAATACATTCTCATTATCAGAATTATCTCTGACTGAAGAAAGATGCAATCACCAACAGGACCCATTATATCCAACTAAGTATTCTGGATTGATGACTATTTTTCTAGTTGAATCTCTTATGAAATGAGGTAAACCTATCAAGACATAGAGGACTCAATCATCTACAAAAGGGAAAGCTTCCCAGGTCACCAGTAACTGTTGTCATATCCACATGCTGTTTTGCTCATATCCAATCTCCAATCTTTCAGAACTTTCCAATTCATTCCACAATGACCCCTAGAACTCAAAATACCAAAGTCTTCCTAACCACATAATTTGCTTGACTTAACTGAAGACATGCTATCCTCAGAAGACAAAGTTTCTCCTGTAATCTACTGAAGATAGTTTCTTTGCAATACCCTGTCATGCAATGCCTTAATATACTCACTACTGCTGGCTCCATGTAATTTATCTTCTTTCTTACTTCTTAAACTATTGCTCTTGTGAAGCAGATAGTATCAAAATATATGGTAACTTATTCTTCCCAAATGAATAATCTTTAGAATTTCCAGTCATCCCTTTCTATCAGTAAAATCTTTAGTATCTGAATCACTGATTTTTGTTTTATTCTCCCGTTTTTATCATTCTAAAGTATTTTATTAATATTAACATTTTCCTTTCTTCTCATTTCGCACCCTTCCCCAATGCCTTGTGTTTTGTCATCATTAATTAGGGTCCCTACTTCAAAATTTCCAATTTCATAATTTGCCCTTAGGCAACTATGTTCATCTGAGCAAATTTTCAGCAATGTTAATATTTGCATCCATTTATCCTATCCCATTCCCCATCATTCATTACTAGTCTATCCCTGTCATATCCTCTCTTTACTCCTTTTATGTATAACTTACACTTATAGCGCTGCCTGTTACACATTACCACACATCAAGTGGCTTAAAACAACAAAAATGTATTGTCTTACAGTTTTGAAAGCAACCTATGATATCAAGGTGTTGGCAGGAACATGCTGCCTCCGAAACTTGTAGAGGAGAATTCTTCCTTGGCTCTAGAGCTTCCAACTTTTGTGGCCCCTTGGACTGTATCACCTCAGGTTCCTCTGTCCACACGATTTCCTAGGTAAAAATATCGCAGTGAGTAGCCATTTTGTTCTCCAGGGTATCTTCCCAACCCAGGAACTGAACCCACATCTCCTGCAGTGCAGGCAGATTCTTTATCACTGAGCCACCAGGGAAGCCCTTAAGCATGCTGTTACAGTCAATCAATTTTGTTTTCCTAAATAATGTTCACTGTCAATATCTTTATATAAATTCTCCAAGCCAGGCTTCAGCAATACGTGAACCATGAACTTCCTGATGTTCAAGCTGGTTTTAGAAAAGGCAAAGGAACCAGAGACCAAATTGCCAACATCTGCTGGATCATGGGAAAAGCAAGAGAGTTCCAGAAAAAAAAAAACATCTATTTCTGCTCTTTTGACTATGCCACAGCCTTTAACTGTGTGGATCACAATAAACTGTGGACAATTCTGAAAGAGATGGGAATACCAGACCACCTGACCTGCCTCTTGAGAAACCTATATGCAGGTCAGGAAGCAACAGTTAGAACTGGACATGGAACAATAGACTGGTTCCAAATAGGAAAAAGAGTACGTCAAGGATGTTTCCTATCAACTCTTTATTTAACTTCTATGCAGAGTACATCATGAGAAACGCTGGGCTGGAAAAAGCACAAGCTGGAATCAAGATTGCCGGGAGAAATATCAATAACCTCAGGTATGCAGATGACACCACCCTTATGGCAGAAAGTGAAGAGGAACTCAAAGCCTCTTGATGAAAGTGAAAGAGGAGAGTGAAAAACTTGGCTTAAAGCTCAACATTCAGAAAACGAAGATCATGGCATCTTGTCCCATCACTTCATGGGAAATAGATAGGAAAACAGTGGAAACAGTGTCAGACTTTATTTTTGGGGGCTCCAAAATCACTGCAGATGGTGACTGCAACCATGAAATTAAAAGACGCTTACTCCTTGGAAGAAAAGTTATGACCAACCTAGATAGCATATTCAAAAGCAGAGACATTGCTTTGCCAACAAAGGTCCATTTAGTGAAGGCTATGGTTTTTCCAGTGGTCATGTATGGATGTGAGATTTGGACCATGAAGAAAGCTGAGCATTGAAGAATGGATGCTTTTAAACTGTGGTGTTGGAGAAGACTCTTGAGAGTTCCTTGAACTGCAAGGAGATCCAACCAGTCCATTCTAAAGGATATCAGCCCTGGATGTTCATTGGAAGGAATGATGCTAAAGCTGAAACTCCAGTACTTTGGCCACCTCATGCAAATAGCTGACTCGTTGGAAAAGACTCTGATGTTGGGAGGGATTGAGGGCAGGAGGAGAAGGGGACAACAGAGAATGAGATGGCTGGATGGCATCACCAGCTTGATGGACATGAGTTTGAGTGAACTCTGGGAGTTGGTCATGGACAGGGAGGCCTGGCGTTCTGCAGTTCATGGGGTCGCAAAAAGTCAGGCACAACTGAGTGACTGAACTGAACTGACCTGAACTGAACATAGCTAAACAACCTCTGTATAATTTCCATTTTTAATTTGAAGATATTTAATTATGTGACTTTGTGTTTATGTGCTCTTTTAATCACTTGAGTCCAATGTCCTGACAATACTTTTAAACAATGGATCCTGTTATCTATTAATTCAATTTTCTTTTTTCTAGAAACCTCACTGTTAGAACCCTCTGATTTATTTTATCTAATTTAGATTCAATGTTCTCTATCCTCACTACACAAATCTTATCTTAGGACTATTTTGATATCATCACCCTAAGAGCTTGCTTCACTTATCACCTGTTTTAGATATTCTGCTTTTTGCATTTCCAAGTGTTGCCCCTTCATGTTTTTTCATATCCTTGTTTTACTAGTACACAATATCCATTGTCTTCCTGGGTAAAACTGTTAATATATAATATTGCAAAAAATATGATCATGTACATTTCTACTCATACTTTGTAATAAATGTATACTTTATTGTTTAGAATTCTAAATTGGAAGTACTTGTCCCTCAAAATTGCTCAGTTGTCTCTAGCTTCCCCTGATTCTGAAAATTCAGTTAGATTTAAAAGAATTTTCCTCCATAGTTGTTTTTTTTTTTTTTTAATCTTCTCTGGATTCAAAACAGTTCTAAAATATTATTGCATAATTTCACTTACCTACTAGTTGAAAAAATATGTTCTGCAATTATAGTTGCATTATAGTTATTCTACCATAAGGAAATGGATCAAAGAGTATGCATATTTTCAATAACATTATATATTCATAAACTTCTCAGTGATTTTCCCAATTCAGCTTCATCAGCAGTATATGGGAGTTGCTTTTGTTCTATATATTTCCCAACACTTTATATTGTCATTTAAAAATTCTGTCCATATTAAGGGCCTGAAATGCCATTTCATTATTTTTTGTTTGTTTTATTAAAAAACCGGGTTTTAGTCATTGAAAGAAAACTATAAGGAAAGGCTGGATTAAGACAATATATATGGTTATCAGTACATGCAGTTTTTTTTTTTAAATGTGATATTATATGCTAAAAGCATTTCCTATTCTTAGATAAGTTCTGGTCTGAAATTTCTTTTTTTCTTTTTAAATTGAAGTATATTTGATTTACAGTGTTGTGTCAGTTTAAAATTTATAGCAAAGTGATTTAGTTATACATATTTATGTGCATGGGCTCCTCTGGTAGTTCACCTGGTAAAGAACCCCCTGCAATGCAGGAGACCCTGGTTCGATTCCTGGGTCAGGAAGATTCCCTGGAGAAGTGATAGGCTGCCCACTCCAGTGTTCTTAGGCTTCTCTGGTGTCTCAGAAGTTAAAGAATCTGCCCACAATGCTGGAGACATGGGTTTGATCCCTGGGTTGGGAAGATCCCCTAAAGAAGGATTATGGCAACCCACTCCAGTATTTTGCCTGGAGAATCCCATGGGCAGAGGAGCCTGGTGGGCTACAGTCCATGGGGTTACAAGGAATCAGACACAACTGAGTCAATAAGCACAGTACAGTATATATGTAAATATATTTTTTGTAGATTATTTTCCCTTATAAGTTATTTCAAAATATAGAGTAGTTTCTTGAGCTATATCATAGGTCCTCACTGGTTATCTATCTTATATATTAGTTCAGTTCAGTTCATTTCAGTCACTCAATCATGTCCAATTCTTTGTGACCCCATGGACTGCAGCACACACACAGGTAGTGTGCATATTTTAATCCCAAACTTCTGATTTATCCCTCCCCCAACACTTTCTTCTTTGGTAATCATAAGTTTTTGTTTTGTTTTGTTTTTGTGTCTGTGGGTCTATTTCTGATCTATAAATAAATAAATATACTTATTTGTAACAATTTTTAGATTCCACACACAAGTGATATTGATATGATATCTATCTTTCTATTTCTGGCTTACTTTATTCAGTATGATAATCCTTAGGTCAATCCATGATGCTGCAAATGACATTATTTCATTCTTTTTGTGGCTGACTAATAGTACTCTGTATGTATACATTACACCTGCTTTATTCAGTCTCCTGCTGAAGGACGTTTAGGTTGTTCCTATTATTTTAATTTGCATTTTTTTTGACTTCCAGTGAATGAGAACAGCATACTTTCTTATGTTTCATACTTTTTCCTCTCTTACATACAGCATTTTTAGTGACTACATATCAGTAGATTCCAGAGGTGAGGCATAGATGATATTGATCTCTGTTCCATTGAAATTTAGAATGTCTTTTTCATTTCTGATCTGTGGAGACATTAATTTTGTTTCTTTAGCTC
The DNA here is from genome assembly GCF_032405125.1 of Capricornis sumatraensis. Classification (NCBI taxonomy): domain Eukaryota; kingdom Metazoa; phylum Chordata; class Mammalia; order Artiodactyla; family Bovidae; genus Capricornis; species Capricornis sumatraensis. The sequence continues at coordinate 15,658,962 of NC_091080.1, forward strand.
AATTTGTGCTTTGAATGTACATATATATATATTTAGGCTTTCTACAGTGACAGAGAGGTAAAGAATCTGCCTGCAACACAGGAGCTTCAGGAGATGTGGGCATGATCTCTGGGCCAGGAAGATCCCCTGGAGGAGGACATGGCAACACACTCCAGAATTTTTGCCTGGAGAATCTCTTGGACAGAAGATCACGAAGAGTTACAGTCCATTGAGTCGCAAAGAGTTGGACATGACTGAAGTGACTTAAGACACACAGATGCATGTGTTTATGCATGCCAATGTTCATTTATACATTTATCTATACACATGTTTCTGAATTTTTACATTTTATTTCTTCTGAGTGTTATAAACTATGCCAAAAGTACCTTCTAAGTCTTTTGCTGTGAGAGTTGAACACTGATTTAGAATTTCTTTGTTATTTAATTTATAGTCATTAAAATTTTTGAAATATATAACTGAAAAATATTTGAGTTTATAAAAGTTAAAACTATGCAGTATAATACATTACCTTTTAAGGTAAATTAAGTTACTTTCTTATGATCTTATGTGTTCATTTATGAAATTAGGGTTGCCATATTTAGCTAACAAAAATATAAGATGTACAATTAAATTTGAATTTCAGGTAAACAGCAAATCTGTTTCAGTGTAAACATATCCCAAGTGTGCCCAAATGGAGTATCCTCTATTTTTTGCAGCAACATTAATACAATCCATATGGGTAATTAAATATTTTGGTAAATATAATACCATCATTTTAAAAATACTTTCTCGAGTTTTCTGCTCTGGTGGATTATTCTGCTCCTAATTTTTCTAATGTATTAAAATCAGAAATAAAATGAATACTATATGATTCTGAAAGACAATAGACTGATGACTATAAAGTGTTACTACATTGGGAGTAGTATACTATTGTACCTATGAGTACTCTCTCTAGAACCAGATTACTGGGCTAGAATTCTGGCTTCAACATTGTGAATTTAAACATGCTATGTAAACTCTCTGTGCCTTAGTTTCCTCTTCCAGAAATGAATTAATATGCACATTAAGTATGTGACTCAAAATAATATCTGGTTTGTGAAAAAATCTGTAATTTTAGGTATTTTTATCTTCTATCTCTACATTATTTTTTAATATCTATGAACGTGTATGCATATTTTAAATATTAGAAGATAAATAGGAATAGTTTAATGATCCTAGACATGATAGCTTAAATTTAATTCATGAAAGGATATTGAGATAAGCCATCACATTATCAATTTACAATTCCCTAGAATAACAAAATGAAAGTAGCTCTTTTGAGCCCAATCTGATTTGCATCTGTAAAATAATTACTTTGTATCTAGACAGAATAAGATCAAAATATTATCTCTATGATTTTCATGTTTATCTTGAGAGTTTACCCTATATCATATTTTTATAAATGATTAAAAAGATGAAATGGAAAATGAAATACTCTTCTATAAACATAACTGTCTAAGAGTGCAATTCAGATATTTCTTCCTGTTAGCTCACTGACAATCTTGGAGCTGCACAAGACTGGTATCATTTAATTATTGTACTTTCTTCACCACTGGGTTCATTTTTAAAATAGCACATAAGCCAAGATAATGAATTAGTGAGTTTCACAAGGTGCAAAGTTGTGAAAACATCAATCTTCAATAAATGTTGTTAGAAAGAAAAATCTGAATGTTAGTTGAACTATATAAGGAACACAGGTAATGTCTGAATGGCAACCTAATATATTAGAAGTAATAAGTAAGCAGGAAAAAATGTTGATTAACATATCTTACTAAAAGCTAACTAAACAAATCAATAAACACACTATGTAAAAGTTATAGACTACTAATATTTCTTTTTAAAAGATATGAATAATAAAAAATAAGGAAAAACTTTAAATGACACTACCTTAATAAATTTGAATAATTGACTAAATAAAATTGTAGTAGTTTATTTGAATTACAAAAATTACCTCAATGAATTTTAATATGTAATATATTAATAAATACATTTGTTTGACATAATAGTAAATTAGGTACTATAATGAACTAATTCACTTGCAAAAGCAGAAAAAATATGTAAGATATAAGAATATTATGAAGAAAAAAGTACTGCCTACATAAATAAAATTTGTAACTATGACTGGAGAATCTGTTTAAAAAAGATTAAAGACTATTTTGTGTCTTTCTAAATAGTTGTATTAGCCCCACTTACATTTATTTATTTTTAAAAATATAAATTTATTTATTTTAATAGGAGGTTAATTACTTTACAAGATTGTGTTGGTTTTGCCATACATCAACATGAATCTGCCACAGGTATACACATGTTCCCCATCCTAAACCCCCCTCCCTCCTCCCTCCCCATATTAATTTGGTGTATATGTGTACTTGTTAAAATGTTAGCAATAAACTGCAAGCAATTGGCTTAGCAGGATATTTACTTTCCTTTTCATTTTTTTCCCCCCTACAGTCTAAATTTCTACTTATGGATCTCTTTTACATTAAAAGTATTTTCACCTAACAATCAAAGAACTATCACTCGCTCAGTGCTAACATCTAAGTTATACAGGACAAAATTTTTTTGTTTGTTTTGTTTTAAAAAAGAAAGATTTTAAAATTTTCTTTCTATATCAGTATACTTAGCTTGTATTTCATCTTACTTTTAATCATAAATTCTCAACAATATGTCACGTCTTGTTAATTTACTAATGTAATTTTCTCTTTCCTTACAAACTCAAGTAACACATTTCTTTCCACTTGGAATATTTTTCTTCTTTTTTCCTACCTTATGTGTCACATTATTTTAGCTATTGTTGAGCATCCGTAGTGATTTTCCATCCACATAATCCTTGTGATAGAAGACAGATCACATCTCACTCTTGAAAACTCACTTTTACCCACATTTAAGGATGTGGGTAAATCATTCCTTAAAAAATATTGAAGTATTTCAAAAGCCTGAAATAAACTTTCCACTTAAATTTCTCTTGCATCAATTATTTTTTAAAAATACAGAATGATTTAGCAATGCAAGTATAAAACTTTGTAAGTCTGTATTTTTACTTTTTGACTTCTTACAATTTAAGATGATTATATTCTTCTAATGAAAAAATTTGAGCACATATAGAAAGACAATGTTCTAACCCTATAATACATTGAACAGGTTACTATTTTGTTACTAGTACATTTTGCTACTATTCATTTACAAAAAAATAATATTTTGTAGGTTAAAGATAAATTCATGCTCAAGGTGTCTTTTCAAACAATAGGAAGGAATCTAGAAGATAATGATTATCCATGATGATCTCTCCATTTAAAATAGTCTGTTACACATTCCTGTAAAGCTTTGTCTGTGTCTCTGTGTGTGCTCAGTTGCTCAACTGTGTTGGACTCTTTGTGACCCCATGGAAGCCCACCAGGCTCCTCTGTCCATGGGACTTCTCAGGCAAGAATCCTGGAGTGGATTACCATTTCGGGTTCCAAAGGATCTTCCCAAGCCAGAGATGTAATCCATGTCTTTTATGTCTCCAACATTGGTAGGCAAATTAATTTTCTAGAACATTAAATTAATATTGGATATATTTATCCATTGTATATATTCTTCCAGTCAATATCATATTGTGAAGAATAGCTTCTCATTTCCTTCAATTATAACAAAGGAAACACTGACTGGGACTTGTGCCCTCCTTTTGATATTGCTAAACAATAAAAACTAGAGAGAAAGTGAGAGACTGTGAAAGAAGAAGAGGGGAAGGAAAGGAAAAGGAAAAAGAGAAATTTCATTGACAATTGACTTTTTTAAGGAATATCAATTCTTACACCAATTCCCAGGTGGCTTGATTGGTAAAGAATCGCCTGCCAAGGGAGGAGACGGAAGAGATGTGGGTCAGGAACATCACCTGGAGAAGGAAATGGCAACCCACTTCAGTATTCTTGCCTGGAAAATTCCATGGACTGAGTCTGGAGGGCTATATTCCATAGGGGTCACAAAGACTTGGACACAACTGAGCATAAACACACAGTACACGAGGAGTGTAAATGGACCAGAAAAACAAGAGTTTAATATCTCCAAAGTGTTTATGAAAAGCAACTCTCAAACAACTAATTATACAAAAGATTTTTTTAAAAAGTAGAGTTAAAAAGAGTGAACAACCTCAGTGTCAAAGTTGCCTGTAATAATATACAAATTGAATTATGTATTCCTTAGTCCTTTTGTACACCAATGTTCTCTGCTAATTTAAAGAGGTGCATGGGACAATTTGTTAGCACATGTATGACAGCAGCATAATGTACTCTGAAATCTTTTATTTTGTACTTTTTTTGACCTCTCCAGTTTTTCTAGACACAGTCTGAAGAGTTAAGAAAGCACACAAAAACGATTTATGTGTGGAACACTTCACAGGTGTTTCTATCTGCAATGCAAAATGTTGACACTTGTAAAAGCATGCTTTGCAATTCTTACTCACAAAAACTGTGATCTCAGTGTTCTTTTAGTTGATGCTATCAATTTTATTTCTAACCCAATAATTTTAGTAACATGTTTACAGTATAATTTGGGTTTCCCTGGTGGTGCAGAGGTTAAAGCGTCTGCCTGCAATGTGGGAGACCTGGGTTCGATCCCTGGGTCGGGAAGATCCCCTGGAGAAGGCAATATCAACCCACTCCAGTATTCTTGCCTGGAGAATCCCATGGATGGAGGAGTTCGGTCATAGTCCACGGGTTGCAAAGAGTCAGACACAGCTGAGCGACTTCACTTTCACTTAACAATATAATTCAGTGGGGCAGGTATGAGTATGTCTTGAAAGTGAAAATGAATGCATTAGTTACGCAGTCATGTTCAACTTTTTGGGACCGCATGGACTGTAACCCACCAGGCTCCTCTGTCCATGGGATTCTCCTGGTAAAAATTCTAGAGTGGGTTGCCATTTCCTCCTCCAGGGTATCTTCCTGATGCAGGGATTGAACCCTGAGTCTCCTGCATTGCAGGCAGATTCTTTACCATCTGAGTCACCAGGGAAGCCTTATAAAAATGTTTTAAAAATACAGTTTTGTTTGATTTTTCTAGTTTTAAATGCAATCCTTAGACTCAGAGTCATTATATAATTGGTGAAACTTTATCAATTTAAAAATCAGTTCGGTCATAATTCTGAAATTTGACCATTTTATTATTAATCACTTAAATATTTTAAAATAATGCTTTAATCAAAGAGGACACTAATAGAGGGAGAAATATATCATGTTCATCAAGCTACCAGCGGTATTTTTCACAGAGCTAGAACAAATAATTTCACATATTGTATGGAAATACAAAAAAAAAAAAACTCGAATAGCCAAAGAAATCTTGAGAAAGAAGAATGAAACTGGAGGAATCAACCTGCCTGACTTCAGGCTTTACTACAGAACCACAGTCATCAAGACAGTATGGTACTGGCACAAAGACAGAAATATAGATCAATGGAACAAAATAGAAAGCCCAGAGACAAATCTACACACCTATGGACACCTTATCTTCGACAAAGGAGGCAAGAATATACAATGGAGGAAAGACAATCTCTTTAACAAGCGGTGTGGGAAAACTGGTCAACCACTTGTAAAAGAATGAAACTAGAACACTCTAACACCATACACAAAAATAAACTTAAAATGGATTAAAGATCTAAACATAAGACCAGAAACTATAAAACTCCTAGAGGAGAACATAGGCAAAACACTCTCCACCATAAATCACAGCAGGATCCTCTATGACCCACCTCCAAGAATATTGGAAATAAAAGCAAAAATAAACAAATGAGACCTAATTGAACTTAAAAGCTTCTGCACAAAAAAGGAAACTATAAGCAAGGTGAAAAGACAATCTTCAGAATGGGAGAAAATAATAGCAAATGAAGCAACTGACAAACAACTAATCTCAAAAATATACAAGCAACTCCTGCAGCTCAATTCCAGAAAAATAAATGGCCCAATCAAAAAATGGGCCAAAGATCTAAATAGACATTTCTCCAAAGAAGACATATAGATGGCTAACAAACACATGAAAAGATGCTCAACATCACTCATCATCAGAGAAATGCAAATCAAAACCACAGTGAGGTACCATTTCACACCAGTCAGAATGGCTGTGATACAAAAGTCTACAAGCAATAAATGCTGGAGAGGGTGTGGAGAAAAGAGAACCCACTTATACTGTTGGTGGGAATGCAAACTAGTACAGCCACTATGGAGAACAGTGTGGAGATTCCTTAAAAAATTGGAAATAAAACTGCCTTATGACCCAGCAATCCCACTGCTGGGCATACACACTGAGGAAACTAGAATTAAAAGAGACACGTGTACCCCAATGTTCATCACAGCCCTGTTTATAATAGCCAGGACATGGAAGCAACCTAGATGTCCATCAGCAGATGAATGGATAAGAAAGCTGTGGTACATATACACAATGCAGTATTACTCAGCCATTAAAAAGCATATATTTGAATCAGTTCTCATGAGGTGGATGAAACTGGAGCCGATTATACAGAGTGAAGTAAGCCAGAAAGAAAAACACCCATACAGTGTACTAACTCATATATGGAATTTAGAAAGATGGTAATGATAACCGTGTATGCAAGATAGCAAAAGAGACACAGATGTATAGAACAGTCTTTTGGACTCTGTGGGAAAGGGAGAGGGTGGGATGATTTGGGAGAATGGCATTGAAACATGTATAATATCATATAACGAATGAATCACCAGTCTAGGTTCGATGCAGAATGTTTGGGGCTGGTGCACTGGGATGATCCAGAGAGATGGTATGGGGAGGGAGGTGGGAGGGGGGTTCAGGATTGGGAACACATGTACACCCGTGGCAGATTCATGTTGATATATGGCAAAACCAATACAGTATTGTAAAGTAAAATAAAAAAAAAAAATAAACAAATGTAAGGACCTCATTATACTAAAATATTTACTTCAAAATAAATGGCTTCATAAAGCAAAGTGAAAGGAAAATTAGGGAAATGATTTTAATAACTGTATTTAATCTAGATTTATACAAATTATGGCATTTATTTTAATTAAGTCTAGGTTATTTTACAATTATATGATCTGTTACATTAATATATTAATAAGCAATTATCAAATAATAACTTTTTCAAAATATTATGTAAAGAAGTTAAATATTTATAGTTTGTATAGTATATTATGTCATCATAAATTTAAAGCAAAATTACAATATAACTCACAGATGTATGTCAAACTATGGTATATAATTTTGAATATACTATATGCTGGCATTATGTTAAGAGAGATACAAATATATTTGGGTAATCAATAGCAAATTATGTTGATAATGAAAAGGAAATTCTTAACCTAATAATAATTGAATGATAGTATGGAAAAATCCTTAAATGATCTTTCTTAAAAAATGGAACTTCTGCCTCTAGTCATAAGTATACCTAAATATTTCATCTAAGATGGACAATCTTTCTATTTTTACATGTAACAAACCAAATTATACTTGAAGTTTCCACGTCACAAATAAACATTTATCTCTAAAAGTTTAACAAATTTTCCCGTAATCTAGAAATCCATCTGAATGAAAACATTAAAATGTTGTTTTATAATTATCATTACATTTCTTATACAAAATCTCTGATTCTGCATATATATTTCTGTTCCAATAAAACTTTCATTAATTATATATTTATATACATTTATCTACATGCATTTATGTACTTATAAAAAAACTAACCAATTTTGTTTATTTATTTGTTTTCCATATTAAACAAGAAAATTGTGTTTGTAACACTGGTAGTGATGATTAGTTCTCCATTGAAAACTGATTAAATGAAATATTCAAATGGAAGAGAGATTTCAGAAAAGTAGTATGCTTGACAGCTTCTCGTTATTCTCTTATTTGCGGTCTCAAGTGTACCAAGGAAGTATTGCTCATCTACTAGGCAAGCAGTAGGTACACAAATGTTAAGATACTTAAAAATCAAATTCATGCTGAGCTTGTGTTTTGAGAGACAGTTCAATTCAATAAGTGCCGGGGGCCAGCGTGAGGAATTCCACCCATGGCAAAGGTCATGAGAAAGGAGGCTTGGCATACGCAAAGGCGTGATCAAGCCTCAGGAAACCCCCTGTTCCCGAGCATCTAACCCCAAAACCAGAGTCTGTTTTATGCTCTCACCTACACCTCTGACTTTACGGGGGACTCTCCCCCATAACCATTTCTCTCGGAGAAGGAGTAAACGTGCAGCTCCAAGGCAATAAAAATTCTTGGGCGTGACAAGAGTGTTTCAGCTTACGGACTCCTTTGAAGGCTATCTAGCCCACCTGTATAGGTTCGTCCGGCCACATGTGATTGTTTACAGCCTCCCAACCTGAGAGGCATGAGATGTTTTAGACTTACTAAAGGCAAAATCTTTTGGGGAGTTAGAAATTATTAGTATAATGGGTTGGTTAGGAATTATATTGGTGAAGGGTTTTTTCATTTGTTGTGTCAATAATTGCTGCTAATTCCCTGCTCTGGGTGGGACAAGGATGTCTCAAGTCAAACCTCTCTGCTGACAGACTAGCTTGTGTGACAGGATTATCCATACTCCTGCCACACGATTGTTTACTACCTCTCAACCATAAACAGCACAGAGAGTTTTGGAGTATTTTGAGTCTTAATTAGCACAGGCCTTTTTCTTCTTGTTGAGTCAATGATTGCCACCAGGCCTCCATATCCTTAGGCACCTGGGAATATGTTAATCAATGTATTTGGAATATAGAAAAAGAAATACAGTAGTTTTTGATGTTAGCAATACTAAACTTTTTGAGTTAATAGATTTTCTCTTTTGTAATAGATCACTGTACTTTGTTATAAATCACTGTGTCCTTGCTATGTAAAAATGTAACTTTATCATATCTTAAGACTAAACAGATCTTAAGAGGAGCATTGGTGAAAGGATTTTCATTTGTTGGGCTGATGTTTGCTGCTAAATCTCCATGTTCCCTACACTTATAATGAATATAACTAGCATATAGGAAGAAATAAGTATTAACCTTTAAGCATATAGGAGAAATAAGTATTAACCTTTAAGATTAGTCCTGTTAACCTTGGGTTAAATAAATTCCTTTCTTTTTTTTTTTTAATTTCAATATGTTTATTTATTTTTTTTTTCCTTCTCTATACAAATTATAACTCACTACACCCTCACCCTATAGGAATGTAACTTTATTTGGAGGGCGGTGCTTGGTTTAAGAAAAAACACACTTGGAAAAAACACACTTGGAAAAAATAAGTTTTTTGGTTATCAGAAAGAAAGGATCATGAAATGTCAGCAGGTCTCACTCATGGCCAGAAGATGATGTAATATCCCTAAGACCTTTTTTTATACATTTATGTGAAGCACCTGATTTTGATAAAGGTCAGGACTGCTGACCCCCACGTGACTCTGTATTCATCCCTATGTGTAACAAAAGGTATATAAGCAAACCCAAAAATAAAGAAATTGGATCAGTTTCCGGAAAGACTGATTCCCCCATGTAGCTTCTTTCTTGCTCCCGTTTTTCTGGCTGAATTCCCATCTGGAGCATGGATGCTATTCCACATAATCCAAGTTGTTCAGCCTCCTTTTCTCCACTAATATTCCTACTACACTATCCATTTCCAATATCTCTATATCTGTGATTAAATATATATTTTTCCAAAGACGCTGACTCCGTCCCCACCTTCGAATCACCCTGGATCCACCAGGGCTGGACCCCGGCAAATAAGATAATGTAACATAGTTTCCTTTTGTATACAGTTATTAACTATTCATAGATATTTATTTAATAACTATTCTGTGCCATTTAGTGGAGATACATAGGTTAATAAGACAAATAACATATTAATGCATATTCAATATATCGAGGGGCTTCCCTGATGGTTCAGTGATAGAGAATCCGCCTGCCAATGCAGGAGATGCAGGTTAGATCCCTGGTTTGGAAAGATCCCCTGCAGTAGGAAATGTTACCCCACTCCAGTATTCTTGCCTGAGTAATCCCATGGACAGAGGCATCTAGCAGGCTATAGTTCATGGGGTCGCTAGAGTCAGACCCGACTTAGCAACTAAATGTCAATATATCAAGGGGTAAGAAGTGATATTTGGAAAAGTAAATCAGGACAAAATGAAAAAGTCTGATAAAGGAATTTTATGCATGTATGTTTTTATGAACATGTGTGCTGGGGGCAAATGCATGCTTATATGTATGGATGATCTATTCTTTAATATTACTGTGGTGCCTCTATTATAAAAATAGCTTTCCTATACATCTGTGTCTCTTTTGCTGTCTCGCATACAGGGTTATCGTTACCATCTTTCTAAATTCCATATATATGTGTTAGTTTACTGTATTGGCATTTTTCTTTCTGGCTTACTTCACTCTGTATAATAGGCAAAACCAATACAATATTGTAAAGTAATTAACCTTCAATTAAATTAATTTATATTAAAAAAAATAGCTTTCCTATATGCTATTCTCTTATCCCTTCCAGTTCCCATCTGGGGAGAGGTCAAACATTCATTTGAAGAATAGCTAATGGTTCTAAAATTCTAACCAGCCAAGAAGCATTCAGATTCTGAAAACTTAAAATCTCACCCAAAGGTGTAGTTTAAGGGCAATCGTTAGATTTATATGGTTCTGGATTTCTCCTGAATGTATCACTAAGGCATAAAACACTTTACAAAGGCCTAAAATGGTTCCAAATACCAATGTTATGTGTAGCTCCAGGTCATATTTTCTATTATAGAAGATATGAGGGTATAAAAATTGCATTGCACACTGCACCAATAAAAGAACATTATGGGCCTTATCTTATCTTACAGAAATTTCCAATTTGAAATGTGTATTTTTGTTGGGAAAATGCTTTAAAAGATCACAGTACTTTCTGTCTCTACAGTCTGAATTATATCCAAGTGATTTTAGGCTAAGCTTTTGTTCTGGTTGAAGATCTATGAACAGAAGTGGTGTTTTGCTAAAGGAGAAATGAGGGGAATGGGGCAGAGAGCATACTGCTAGATGATAAACTGAAGGCAACTTGAGAAAGAATTTCAGTAAGATTCAATGATATAGTATATCAAGTTTGACTGTAATATTATTTTTACAAAAAGAAAATACTAAAATTATTTACTCTAAGATCTCCCAGCATATCTTCTTAGAAACCATATTTTAAAAAGATCTCTAATGAGTATTGTCAAAATAACATATTCAATGGGGCTGTTTATTTCCATTGGGAAGAAAATTTAAAGGAATGAAAAGCATCTGTTTTATTTTTTTCTTACCTCTTATTAATATTGGCTTAGAAATTATTTACCAGGCTCTATTTTCCTGCTGTTGTGTCTATTTGGATAATATTAATACTAATTGGTAGCATTTTACTTTTACTGGGTCATCCAAAGGTCTCCATTAGTAAGCCAGATGTTTGTTAACACTCTAAATGAAAACAACCTAATAATTCTGTTTTTTTACTTAGTAAAAATAAACTGATTTATAAAGGAGTGTAAAAATAGTTAGTGAAATATTAGGATATTGGAAGGAAATGAAGATAAGCTAATAGGAAATAGCAGAAGAATTAGGTTTTGTCATTACCTATACGTGTTACAGTCTCAAAACAAGAATATATTGGTCGTCTTTAGTGAATAAATTAATCCCTGGGCATAAATTAGGAATTCATGAGATTAATTTACTCTCACAGTACCTCAATATCAGTTATAAAAACTTCAATAAATAAGCAAAAATGTAAATAAAATAATTTATTAATTTTTTCAAACATGCACACAGATTAGTTTCTTATAATGCTCCAGAGTTTGATAAATGTAAATAAGTATTTCTATGATCCAAGTATTTAGACTGTATAGCTAAAATTTGTTAATGAACTATGACATGTGAATATTGTTTCTTTAAACTATCGCTTATCGAAATACCCAGCGCTGGGGGATGATCATTTTAGAACATTTGGCAGATACATGTTGATCACTTATTGTTTAGAATCTAGGTATACCAGCATTAGATTCTTTTTCCTAGTAGAGTTCAGTAACCCTGTGTTTTTTCTGACCTCTATCATAGGCAATATTTTGCTTGGAAAAAAAAAAAGAAGGAGAAGAAAAAGCAAGAAAAAAAAATGAGTCAAGTAGCATATATATATATTAGTGAAACATTTGGACTTGATATCATCAAAACAAATAATTAAAGTTATCTTTCTTTTCTTTTCTTTTTTAGTAGTTTCCCACTCATATAGGCAGAACCCATGTCCTTGAATCCCCAGCAACAGGTATGCAGAAGTACACAAGGAATACAAACCTACACTGATTGACAACAAAGAATGCTTCAGAATTTGATTGCAGAATTTACATTCTAATTTTGCCACTGAGCTATCTTGGATAGGTTACTGAAATTTCTTTAATATTAGTTCCATTTTCTGAAATAGATAGCAAAAGTATTATTTAAGGATTTCATTTAAACACAGCTCAGAAACTGGCACAGGAAAAAAAACATGTTTAATGAAGGTAAATGAGTCATAGTCAAACAATAGTTGGCAAGAATGAACATCAGCATCTTAGGAAGCAGGGGGAATAAAAATGGATGAGAATGAGCAAATTTAATTCAGATGACCATTATCTCTGTTACTGTGAGCAAGAATCCCTTAGAAGAAATGGAGTAGTCCTCATAGTCAACAAAAGAGTTCAAAATGAAGGATTTTTGTCCAACCTCAAAAATGACAGAATGATCTTGACTTGTTTCCAAGGCAAGCCATCACAGTAATACAGGTCTATGCTCCCACCACTGATCATGAAAGAGCTGAAGCTGACCAGTTCTACTCTTTAGTTCTGGAAGACTTCTAGAAGGTCTTCTAGAAATAAGACCAACAAAAAAGATGTCCTTTTCATCATAGGGAATTGGAATGCAAAAGTGGGAAGTCAAGAGATACCCAGAATAACAGGCAAGTTTGTCCTTGGAGTACAAAATGAAACACAGCAAAAGCTAACATAATATTTTCAAGGGAACATGCTGGTTACAGAAACACTCTTTTTCAACAATATGAGAGACTACTCTACACGTGGGTATCACCAGATGATCAAAACTGAAATCATATTAATTATGTTCTTCTCAGCCAAAGAAGGAAAAGCTCGATGCAGTAAGCAAAACAAGATCTGGAGCTGACTGTGCCTCAGATCTTGAGCTGCTTATCGCAAAATTCAGGCTTAAATTGAAGAAAGTAGGGAAAACCACTGGACCATTCAGGTATGACCTAAATCAAATCCCTTATGATTATACAGTGGAAGTGACAAATAGATTCAAGGGATTAGATCTGGTAGACAGAGTGCCTGAAGAACTATAGATGGAGGTTCATGACATTGTACAGGAGGCAATGATCAAAACCACCCCAAAGAGAAAGAAACGCAAGAAGCAAAGTGGTTGTCTGAGAAGTCTTCAAAAATAGCTGAGAAAGAAAAGAAGCAAAAGGCAAAGAGAGAAAGGGAAAGATATACCCAACTGAATGCAGAGTTCCAAACAATAACAAGGAGAGATAAAAAGTTTTCTTAAATGAACTGTACAAAAATAAATAAATATATAAAGGAAAATGATAGAATGAGAAAGATTAGTGACTAAAAATAATCAGTGTGGACTTGATCATATATTCAGGAAGAATAAACGTAATTAAATGATGTATGAATAAGGCACTGTGTAAGGAAATTAGTGGGTTTAGAAAATTAGCAAGTTGTTTCCAAAACATGGCATCTACCTAAAGTTGAGTTCAACTTGGTAGGAAAGTCAATCCTACCATGTCCTCAGGAGGAAACAAAACACATCTTTATGAACAGTGTTAATAGCTACTATAGTATTGTCTCTCATTCTTTAGTGATAAGTCTTAAGGGAAGGAACATTCTATCTCCCTATCTATCTACCTGTCAATTTTTCTAAATACCACATTAACGTTTACATAGATTTCAAGGTTGCTTCAGTCATTCTAAACAAATCATATGTCAGTTGTGCTTTGATATATTGGATGCACATGGAAGGAAAAATGTAAAGAACATCTTATTGAGTGTGGACCATATTACACTTGTTCATTTCTTATTTTGTTGATCTATGCTCAGTATTTTAAAAAATGGAATGGTCTTAATCTTTTAAAATACTGAGCATAGATTAACAAAAAAAGAAGTGAACAAGTGTAATATGGTCCACACTCAATAAGATGTTCTTTACATTTTAAAAGATGGAATGGTTTTAATAGGGCTTCCCTGGTGGCTCAGACAGTAAAGCGTCTGCCTGCAATGTGGGAGACCCGGGTTCAACTCCTGGGTCAGGAAGATCCCCTGGAGAAGAAAATGGCAATCCACTTCAGCACTTATGCCTGGAAAATCCCATGGACGGAGGAGCCTGATAGGCTACAGTCCACAGGGTCACAAAGAGTCGGACACGACTGAGCGACTTCACTCACTAATGGTCTTAATAAAACATCAGATTAAATTACAGAGATCTATGTATCAGGCACCCTGCTAGTTAATAAAAGGAGAATAATAATTATGGCACAGCCCCTCTCCTCCTGTAGCTCAAACATAAAAGGGTAATGGCCAAGTAAAATGCTATCAGCCTTATTGATGATGAAGGTAAATCACTATTATGAAAAGTCACTTAACTAAGAAGGAAAAGAAAACAGAATCAAGGATTTCACAAGAGCACATGAAACATCAAATATGCAGAATTGTTGAGTGAGGCAGATAGACCCAAATCTCCCCAGCTTTAATTGTACATTCTCTACCTACCACATAATATTGCCTTTAGGGAAAACAATCACCACAGCTCATTAGCTTTCTCTGTAGAGGGATTTCAGTTGGACTAAAGCTCCTTGTCACAACCTCTTCCTCTAGACTCTGCATTCATTACTCCCTAAGAAAGGAAAAGTGGGTTATCCAACTAATTTTGAGTTTGAAAGAATACTTCTCTTTGGAGCAAGCCTTCATATGACCAGATGTGACCTGCTTTGTCAGGTTTGTGATCTTGTAGCACTGGTGATACTCTGGTGGATCAGCTTGCAGTGCTCCCAGTAACTGGCTAAATAAGTTGATCCAATCCGAGAAGGTGTTTTCAAGTTTGTTTGGCTGTATATCTAAGCCATATCCTTTAAGACTTTGATCTACTTTTTATTAGCAATAAAGCTGACAATTTTTGGTCTCCATCTGTATGACTCCTGTGTCTGTTTCCCAGTTTGTTCCAAACATAGACAGTCAAGAGGGCTGGTATTTAGGGACTTAACATTTCAACCACCACTTCTAATATATTCTCTAAGAGGTTATTTCAGTACATACAGCTTCATTTGGTGATTATTTCAAGATCCTAAACTCTGAAATAGGTTCAAATTGAACTTGGGACTTAATAGTATCTCCTTTCCAAGTCATAGCCAGGAGCTACATATCTAATGGGTGCTATAGTTGTTTTTTTTTTTTTTCTAATTAGTGAATTTATTCACTTAGCTTTTCTTCATTGATAAGTAAAAAAAAAATTAACAATAATATAGATCTATCATCACTGAAGAATGATTGTGATAATTGCTCATATGCTTTTTGCATTACTTTCTTAGTTAGCTTTGGCTGCAGCAAAATAAAAATATAGACTGGGTAGGTTAGATAACAAATGTTTCTTCTTATAATTCTAGAAATTAGAATTCCAAGATCAAGCTATCAGCAGAGTTGGTTCCTGGGTAATCGTGTCTTCCCAACTTTCAGATTGATGTCCTCTAGTTATGTGATGACATGGCCTCTCTCTGTGTGTGCAGAGATTGAAAGGAAACAAGTACTTTGGTATTTCTTCTTATAGGGACATTATTCTTTCTGGATCTTGGTCTTACCTTTATGACCTCATTTTAACTTAATTACTTCTTCACAGGCCTTATCTCCAAACATAATAACCTGGGAGTGGGGGCCTCAGCACATGGACTGGGGATGGGGAACAATTCAGTCCATAACAATTACCATTCAATAGCATAGTAGTGACTTCTGTTTTATTCTTTAGATACTAAGTCGTGTCAGACTCTTTAAGACCACATGGACTGCAGCACACAAGGCTCCCCTGTCCTTCACTATTTCCTGGAGTTTGCTCAAATCCATACCCATTGAGTCAGTGACACTGTCTCACCATCTCATCCTCTGCCACTGCCTTCTCCTTTTGCCTTCAATCTTTCCCAGCTTTAAGCTATTTCCCAATGAGGTGGCTTTTCACATCTGATGGCCAAAGTGTTGGAGCTTCACCATCAATTCTTTCAATGAACATTCAGGGTTGATTTCCTTTAGGATTGATTGGTTAAACTTCCTTCTTGTCCAAACGATTCTCAAGGATCTTCTCCAGCACCACAATTTGAAAGCAAATCTTTGGTGCTCAGCTTTTTCTATGATTCAACTCTCACATCCATACATGACTACTGGAAAAAATACAGCTTTGAATATAAAGTGATATCTCTCCTTTTTAATACACTGTCTAGGTTTTTCATAGCTTTTCTTCCAAGAAGCAAGCATCTTTTAATTTCAATTTCATGGCTGCAGTCACCATCTGCAGTGATTTTGGAGCCCTACTATCTACAAGATATGAAAGTGACTCAGTGTGTCAGATTCTTTGTGACTCCATGGACTATACAATCCATGGAATTCTCTAGGCCAAAATACTGAGTGGATAGCCTTTCCTTTCTCCAGGGGAATCTTCCCAATTCAGGAATTGAATGAAGCTCTCCTGTGTTGCAAGCAGATTATTTATTTATTTATTTGTTTATTTTTTACCAACTGAGCTATCAGTGATAGTCAATGCTAAAATCAAATTGATTGCATTCTCTGCAGCCAAAGATGGAGAAGCTCTATACAATCAGCAAAAAACAAGATGGGAAGCAGACTATGGCTCAGATCATGAGCTCTTTATGTAAAAAATCAGGCTTAAATTGAAAAAACTAGGGAAAAGTACAAAGCCATTCAGTTATGGTCTATAGCAAATCCCTTATGATAATACAGTGGAAGTGACAAATATATTCAAGTGATTAAATCTGATAGAGTTCCTGAAGAACTATGGAAGGAGGTCCTAACCTTGTACAGGAGGCAGTGATCAAAATCATCCCCAGGAAAAAGAAACACAGAAAAGCAGAATGGTTGTCTAAGAAGGCCTTACAAATAACTGAGAAAAGAGGAGAAGTGAAAGGTAAAGGACAAAGGAAAGATATACCCATTTGAAGGCAGAGTTCCAAAGAATAGCAAGGAGAGATAAGAAAGTGTTCCTAAGTGGTCAATGCAAAGAAATAGAAGAAAGCAATAGAAGGGAAAGGCTAGAAATCTCTTCAAGAAAGTTACAGATACAAAGGGAACATTTCATGCAAAGATGGGTACAATATAGGACAGAAATTGTATGGACCTAAGAGAAGCACTGCAGATGGTGATTGCAGCCATGAAATTAAAAGACGCTTACTCCTTGGAAGAAAAGTTACAACCAAACTACATAGCATATTCAAAAGCAGAGACATTACTTTGTCAACAAAGGTCCATCTAGTCAAGGCTATGGTTTTTCCAGCGGTCATATATGGATGTGAGTGTTGGACTGGGAAGAAAGTTGAGCGCCGAAGAACTGATGCTTTTGAACTGTGGTGTTAGAGAAGACTCTTGAGAGTCCCTTGGGCTGCAAGGAGATCCAACCAGTCTATTCTGAAGGAGATCAGCCCTGGGATTCCTTTGGAAGGAATGATGCTGAAGCTGAAACTCCAGTACTTTGGGCACCTCATGCAAAGAGTTGACTCATTGGAAAAGATTCTGATGCTGGGAGGGATTAGGGGCAGGAGGAGTAGGGGACGACAGAGGATGAGATGGCTGGATGGCATCACTGACTCGATGGATGTGAGTCTGAGTGAACTCCGGTAGTTGGTGATGGACGGAGAGGCCTGGCGTGCTGATTCATGGCGTCGCAAAGAGTCAGACACGAATGAGCGACTGAACTGAACTGAAAAGAAGCAGAAATTAACAAGAGGTGGCAAGAATACATAGAAGAACTATACAAAAAAATCTTCATGACCCAGATAATCACAGCGGTGTGATCAGTTACCTTAACCAGACATCCTGGAGTGTGAAATCAAATGGGCTTTAGGAAGCATCACTAGGAACAGAGGTAGTGAAGGTGATGTAATTCCAGATGAGTCATTTCAAGATCAATATACATACTAATCACTTGGAAATATAAAATTTATGAATGCCAGGAAAGTAAACAAGATTTTTACAGAATGGGAAACCCACAAATGAATGAAAATATAGGCTTTGTTAGGGCAAGAGATTTCCACTGTTTTTTTATTAGATATCCTCATGCTAATCATTCTTGGAATTTAGACGGTACTCAACAAATATATTGCACTAATAAAAACTTTTTCATTAATTTTAAACAGAAGATGTAACACTGAATATTTATATGTTAAGTACAAATTTTATGTTGAAGGGTATTTCCTATGAAAATTTCAGGAAGATTCTCAAATAGAAAAACAATTCTAAAATGTGATTAAATAGTATAACAGTCACTAAATAAAGTGAAGAGGAACTAAAAAGCCTCTTGATGAAAGTGAAAGAGGAGAGTGAAAACGTTGGCTTAAAGCTCAACATTCAGAAAACACCACAGTTCAAAAGCATCAGTTGGACGTGAGTCTGAGTGAACTCCGGGAGTTGGTGATGGACAAGGAGGCCTGGTGTGCTGCGATTCATGGGGTCGCAAAGAGTCAGACACAACTGAGTGACTGAACTGAATTGAACTGAAATACACTTCAAAAAGCATACTCTCTGCAAGAAATACTAAGTACAACACATACATGTGTGTACACTAGTGAAGGTTAATTTTATGTGCCAGCTTAATTGGACTAACAGTTATCTAGGTAGCTGGAAAAACATTATTTCTGGCTGTGTCTGTGAAAGTGTTCCTGGAGATTAGCATTTTAATCAATAGACTGAATAAAGAAGATAGTCTCACCAATTTGGATATTACCCAATCTTTTGAGGGCTCAAATAGAACAAAGATGTGGAGAAATGGTAAAATTTTCTCTACTTGACCTGTGACATCCATTGTCTCCTGATATTGAATATCTTTGCTCCTGGTTTGCAGACCTTCAGTCTTGTACTGGAGCTACACTGCCTGCTTTCCTGGGCCTCCACCTTGAAGAGAGCAGATTTCAGATCTTCTTAGCCTCAATAACTGAGTGAGCCAATTCAGCAATAAAACTCTTCTCATGTATCTATCTTTCTTGGATAGCTCAACATATTATATATATATATATATTCTCTGAAGCCTAAAAAATATTTTGATACAAAAACAAGGAGCAACAATAAAATTACGCTTGTCTGAAACAAATGAACTGTGGAATGCATACATTTTAGGTTGAGTAGATATAAACAATTAAAAATATATAGATTCCTGATTGTAAGGCACTTGAGAATGCAATGTCTCTAGTTGTCATCTTCCAATGCACAATGCCTATAGACTGAAGTGCCAGGTCCAGTGCCAGAGAATGTAAGACATGTCTGGAGTTTGTCATTACCTGTATACTGTCAACCAGACTAATCGAGGTGACAGTCCATAACTATGGGAAAAATTGGGATGATAACACCTGAAACTTCTGATTAGTCTTAAGAGTATCAAGAGAGACTGTCAGTGTGTAACTCTGAAAGCAAACAACAGTTAGTCACTCAGTCATGTCTAACTCTTTGTGTCCCCATGAACTATAGCCCACCAGGCTCCTTTGTCCATGAGATTCTCCAGGAAAAAATACTGGGGTGAGTTGCCATTTCCTTCTCCAGGTGATCTTCCCAACTCAAGGATCAAACCCATTTCTTCATTTCAGGCAGATTCTTTACCTTACCGTCTGAGCCACACAGGGAACTCTCGTATGGTGTAATAGGAAGTACACGGCGTTACTTATGAATTAATCATGCCACAACTCAAATATCTCAGCCTTAAAATTATAAAAGAAAGAAAAGAGACAGAGGACCAAGTTCAGCACCATCATGGGGACACAATTAGCAGAATCCAGCATGTGAAGAGCTTGGGAGACTGAGGATGAGATGGTTGTATGGCATCATCAACTTCATAGAAATAAACTTGAGCAAACTCTGGGGGGCAGTGAATGAAAAACAGGGGATCTTGATCTGCTGAAGTCCATGGGATCGCAAAGAGTTGGACATGACGTTGTTTTCATTCAGTCGCTCAATTGTGTCTGAAAAACATCAATGTGGAGAATTCTTTAGAGCAGATGTCCTACATTATTTATCACATAAATTTCCAGAGCAAAAAAGAGTCAGAACACACATAAATGAAAAAAAAAAAAAAAGAAGAAGAAGAGTTAAAAGACTACAATATATGAGCATTTTTTGATACAATTTCCAACAAACTAACACCCAAAATGAGTTTTTGAAATAAGTGCTGAATTTTGAATTCTGATTGCATATTTATTGATATTAAGAAACTAATGCTATATTTTGAAAAATCAATTAATTTTGACTTTGTGTTTAAAATAATAACATTTTCTTGAGAAAACAAGAAATATTTAGAGGTAAAATTCTCTACACTTACTCATTTTTAAAATTTATTTATTTTTAATTGGAGGATAATCACTTTACACTATCATGTTGGTTTCTGCCAAACATCAACATGAATCAGCCATAGGCATCCATATGTCCTCGCCTTCTTGAACCTTCCTTCACCTCCCACCCTATCCCCCACCTCTCAGTTCAGTTTAGTCCCTCAGTCGTGTCTGACTCTTTGCGACCCCATGATTCACAGCACACCAGGCCTTCCTGTCCATCACCAGCTCCCAGAGTTCACTAAGACTCGCGTCCATCTAGTCAGTGATTCCCTCCAGCCATCTAATCCTCTGTCGTCCCTTTCTCCTCCTACCCCCAATCCCTCCCAGCACTAGGAATAGCAAATTCCCACTTGTTCCCTACTTTACATATAGTTATGTGTATGTAGGCTTCCCTGGTGGTTCTGATGGTAAAGAATCTGCCTATAATGGAGAAGATGTGGGTTTGATCCCTTGGTTGGGAAGATGCCCTGGAGAAGGGAATGGCTACCCACTCTATTATTCTTGCCTGGAGAATTCATGGACAGAATGAGCCTGGGGCTACAGTCCATTGGCTCACAAAGAGTCAGACATGACTGACTAGCACTTTCACTTCACAATATATATGTTTCAATCCAAACTCTCTACTCATCCTACCCTCTCCTTTCCCCTCTGTGTCCACAAGTCCTTTCTCTATGTCTGTTCCTGCCCTCCTGTCCTGCAAATAGGTTCATCAAAAGAAGCTGTGATACATATAAACAATGGAATATTACTTAGCCACAAAAAGAGCACATTTGAGTCAATTCTAATGAGGTGGATGAACCTAAAGCTTATTATACAGAGTGAAGAAGGTCAGAAAAAAATCATATATTAACACATATATATGGAATCTAAAAAGATGGTATGCTTATTTATTATTAAAGTTGTATATTGTTCATTTGTTTCAAGGATTTTTTTTTAATTGTTGCACATCTTTTCATAATAAAATATTAAATATTAAGTAGGGCTATTAGGTAATCTTAATATCATCAGTAACTTAGCCACAAAATCAAGTCTCTCTCTTTTTAAAAATTTATTTATTTTAATTGCAGGCTAATTACTTTATAATATTGTATTGGTTTTGCCATACATCAACATGAATCTGCCATGGATGTACATGTGTTCCCCATCTTGAACTCCCCCGCCCACCTCCCTCCCCATCCCATCCCTCTGGGTCATCCCAGTGCACAAGCCCCGAGTACCTTGTATCATGCATCAAACCTGGACTGGCGATTAGTTACACACATGATAATATACATGTATCAATGCCATTCTCCCAAATCATCCCACCCTTGCCCTATCCGACAGAGTACAAAAGACTCTTTACATCTGTGTCTCTTTTGTTGTTTCACATACAGGGTTATCATTACCATCATTCTAAATGCATACTATATATGCATTAGTATACTGTATTGGTGCTTTCCTTTCTGGCTTACTTCACTCTGTAGAATAGGCTCCAGTTTCATCCACCTCATTAGAACTGATTCAAAAGTATTCTTTTTAACGGCTGAGTAATACTCTATTATTGAAAGATCAGCTGTTTTCCTTATGGGAATACCCTTGTGAGTTATTTGTTGTTTTTCCCTTGCTCCTTTTAATATTTCTTCTTTGTGTTTGATCTTTGTTAATTTGATTAATATGTGTCTCGTGGTGTTTCATCTTGGGTTTATCCTACTTGGGACTCTCTGTTTCTTGGACTTGGGTGATTATTTCCTTCCCCATTTTAGGGACGTTTTCAGCTATTATCTCCTCAAGTATTTTGTTTTGTCTTTTTCTTCTGGGACTCCTATGATTCGAATGTTGGGGTGTTTAACATTGTCCAAGAGGTATCTGAGTTTGTCCTCATTTCTTTTAATTATTTTTTTTTTATTTTTTTTCCTCTCTGTTTCATTTATTTCTGACATTCTATCTCCTACCTCACTTATCCTATTGTCTGCCTCCGTTATTCTACTGTTGGTTCCCTCCAGAGTGTTTTTTTATTTTTTAATCTCACTTATTGCATTATTCATTATATGTTGACTCTTTTATTTTTTATAAGTCCTTGTTAAATCTTTCTTGCATCTTCTTGATCCTTGTCTCCAGGCTATTTCTCTGTGACTCCATTTTGTTTTCAAGATTTTGGATCATTTTCAGTATCATTATTTGGAATTCTTTATCAACTAGATTCCCTATCTCTTCCTCTTTTGTTTGCTTTGATGGGAATTTATCCTGTTCCTTTACGTGCTGGGTATTTCTCTGCCTTTTCATCTTGTTTATATTGCTGTGTTTGGGGTTGCCTTTCCATATTCTGGCAGTTTGTGTTTCCTCATTATAGTGGAGGTTCTTCACTGTGGGTGGGGTTGGATGTATGGCTTGTCAAGGTTTTCTGGTTAGGGAAGCTTGCGTCAATGTTCTGATGGGTAGAGCTGGATTTCTTCTCTCTGGAGTGCACTGAAGTGTCCAGTAATGAGTTTTGAGATGTCAGTGGGTTTCGTGTGATGTTGGGCAGCCTATATATTGAAGCTTAGGGCTATGTTCCTGTGTTGCTGGAGAATTTGCACGGTATGTGTTGCTCTGGAACTTGTTGGCCCTTGGGTGGTGCTTGGTTTCAGTGTAGGTATGGAGGCGTTTGAAGAACTCCTATCTATTAATGTTCCCTGGAGTCAGGAGTTCTCTGGTGTTCTCAGGATTTGGACTTAAGCCTCCTGCCTCTGGTTTTCAGCCTTATTCTTACAGTAGGGTCAAGACTTCTCCATCTAGTGGTTATATATGGATGTGAGAGTTGGACTGTGAAGAAAGTTGAGTGCTGAATAATTGATGCTTTCTTTTGAACTGTGGTGTTGGAGAAGACTCTTGAGAGTCCCTTGGACTGCAAGGAGATCCAACCAGTCCATTTTGAAGGAGATCAGCCCTGGGGTTTCTTTGGAAGGAATGGTGCTAAAGCTGAAACTCCAGTACTTTGGCCACCTCATGCAAAGGGTTGACCCATTGGAAAATACCCTGATGCTGGGAGGGATTAGGGGCAGGAGGAGAAGGGGATGACAAAGGATGAGATGGCTGGAGGGCATCACTGACTCGATGGATGTGAATCTGAGTGAACTCCGGGAGTTGGTGATGGACAGGGAGGCCTGGTGTGCTGCGATTCATGGGGTCTCAAAGAGTTGGACATGACTGAGCGACTGAACTGAACTGATCCGATGATAAAGCATCTAGGTTAATGATGAAAAGTTTCTCCACAGTGAGGGACACCCGGAGAGGTACACAGAATTACATGGAGAAGAGAAGAGGCGGGAGGGAGATAGAGGTGACCAGGAGAAGAAGAGGAGGGATCAAAATGGGAGAGAGCAAGCTAACCAGTAATCACTTCCCTACGTGCTCTCCACAGTCTTGATCCCTCAGAGATGTTCACAGAGTTACACAGAGAGGAGAAGGTGTAGGAAGGAGACAGAGATGGCCAGGAGGAGACAAAGGGGAATCAAAAGGAAAGAGATAGATCGAGCCAGTAACCAGTTCCCTAGGTGTTCTCCACAGCCCGGAACACACAAAGAGATTCACAAAGTTGAGTAGAGAAGAGAAGGGGGAGGGAGGAAATAGAGGCAACGTGGTGTACAAAAAAGAGAGTCAAAAAGGGGAGAGAGCAATCAAGCCAGTGATCTCACTCCCAAGTAGAAATGGGTACTGAAGTTCAGGTTCTCAAAGGTACAAAGTTGATAACAAATACCAAAAAGCAAAGATTAAAAGTCTAGAGTAGAGGTTAGATTCTCAATGATACAAATATTAAAAAAAAAGACACAAATTATTATATATATATATATATGTATATATATATATATATATATGAAGTTTTCTTTAAAAATAGGATTTTTTTTTTTTTTTTTGGCAAGGTAACGCTGCATGTTATAAAATGGAAATTTAAGGGAGTAATAGAGGACTTGAAAGTTTTAAAAAAAATAAAAAATGATAATGGTAAAAATATATCTAGGACTTTCTCTGGAGCTATTGTGGAACAGTGTGGGGTCAGTTCATTTTCAGATAGTTCCTTGATCTGGCTTATACTGCTCAAGGTCTATAGGCCCCTTCCTATGTAGTTGGTTCTAATTACAGGGTTTTAATCCATTGCCCCTGTCACTTCCAAAGTGTTTCCCTCTATTTATTTTAGCTTCTTCTGTTTGCTGGTCTCTTCAGTGTCTAAATTCTTCCCTGACCCAAGAGGGGTGGTGGTGGTCACTTTTTTTAGGCTCATTTGTTCAGAGTTGTGCTGTGGGGAGGGAGGAACACTGCAAATAAATATCATTGGTGTGTGTGTGGGGGGGAGGGGGGCGTGCTCACTGTGTTTCAGCTGCACTGGGTTTGTCCCCACTCATGGGATGTGTGCTTTCCCTGTCTACACTTCTCAGGCTCTAGGTTCCTCTGCCAGGAACTGTGATGCAAGCCTTGGGTTGAATGCACTTCCCGGGTTTAAGCTGCTCAGTTTTAGGTTCCTGGGTACTCCACAAAGGTGCAGACTTGGTTGTGCTTGCTTTTTGAGTCCGTCCTAGGTCCAAGCAGCTCAGGTAACCAGGTGCTTGGCAAGCGCTGTTGCCCCTAGTTGGAGGCTGCAACTTATCTCCTCCCCCATGCCAGCCACTCAGTTTTCTGGGTGTACAACAGGAGCGCCTTCTCAGGTGTTCCGTGTGTCTCTTCTGGGGAGCTGATCTCTGGCTGTGACCCTCCTGGCAGACGTCTACCATCCAGAATCCCAGGAAGTACTGGTTAGCAATGAAGACTGTTTGCAGTTTGGTATAGGATGCCTCTCTGTGGCTGTGATTGCCCCTTTCCGGCTCTGGCTGCCCTCTCCTGCCTGTCTCTGGCAGGGGATGGGCCGGTACATAGCCGGCTTCCTCTGCTCTGTCCTTTGTTCTGTGAGGAGGCCTGGCAGTGTCTTCAGTTCAGTTCAGTTGCTCAGTCGTGTCCGACTCTTTGTGACCCCATGAACTGCAGCACACCAGGCCTCCTTGTCCATCACCAACACCCAGAGTTCACTCAAACTCATGTCCATCGAGTCGATGATGCCATCCAGCCATCTCATCTTCTGTCGTCCCCTTCTCCTCCTGCCCCCAATCCCTCTTGGCATCAGAGTCTTTTCCAATGGGTCAACCCTTTGCATGAGGTGGCCAAAGTACTGGAGCTTCAGCTTTAGCATCATTCCTTCCAAAGAACACCCAGGACTGATCTCCTTTAGAATGGACTGGTTGTATCCTCTTGCAGTCCAAGGGACTCTCAAGAGTCTGCTCCAACACCACAGTTCAAAAGTATCAATTCTTAGGTGCTCAGCTTTCTTCACAGTCCAATTCTCACATCCATACTGGAAAAAAAACATAGCCTTGACTAGACAGCTTTTTAATATGCTATCTAGGTTGGTCATAACTTTCCTTCCAAGGAGTAAGCGTCTTTTAATTTCATGGCTGCAGTCACCATCTGCAGTGATTTTGGAGTCCAAAAAATGAAGCCTGACACTGTTTCCACTTTTTCCCCATCTATTTGCCATGAAGTGATGGGAACCAGATGCCATGATCTTCATTTTCTGAATGTTGAGCTTTAAGCTTACTTTTTCACTCTCCTCTTTCACTTTCATCAAGAGGCTTTTTATTTCCTCTTCATTTTCTGCCATAAGGGTGGTGTCATTTGCATATCTGAGGTTATTGACATTTCTCCCAGCAATCTTGATTTCAGCTTGTGCTTCTTCCAGCCCAGTGTTTCTCATGATGTACTCTGCATATAAGTTAAATAAGCAGGGTCACACTATATATCTTTGACATACTCCTTTTCCTATTTGGAACAGGTTAGGACTTTTCACGGGATAGGTATCCCACAGTCTGGGTTGCTATCTCAAGCTGGTTCCCTCAGATTGCCCTCAGGGCATTCAGGCCTGGTCTTTACCCTAAGCAATGCACCCCATCCCTCCCTGCCCTGCCCCCACTTGCTAGTGGGGGATGCGAGTGCCTGGGCTGTGCTCCACTGGTAGTTGCTGTTAGGCACATAAGCTGTAGGTTTTAATTATTTGTTTATTTATTTTTCTTCCTGGTTATTTTGCCCTCTGAGATTCCAAGACTCTCCATAGACCCACCGGAGAGAGTGTTTCCTGGTGTTTGCAAAATTGTCTCTTTTTTATGACTCCCTTACTGGGACAGATCTCCATCCCTACTTCTTTTGTCTCTCTTTTTATCTTTTATATTTTTTCCTACCTCTTTTCGAAGACAATGGCCTGCCTTTTTGAGTGTCTGACATCCTCTGCCAGCATTCAGAAGTT
Organism: Capricornis sumatraensis; assembly: GCF_032405125.1. NCBI lineage: Eukaryota > Metazoa > Chordata > Mammalia > Artiodactyla > Bovidae > Capricornis > Capricornis sumatraensis. The sequence continues at coordinate 15,685,840 of NC_091080.1, forward strand.
GTTTTGTGGAATTTGCTCAGCGTTCAAATGTTCTTTCGATGAATTTGTCAGGGAGAAAGTGATCTCCCTGTTCTATCCCTCCACCATCTTAGGACTGCTCCCCAGAATCAAGTCTCTAATGGATCTCTGATTCCAAAAATTTACATTTGTTTTGTGGATTATTGTCATTCAGAGATAAAATTTCTAGAGATAACCCAAAATGTATAGAACATTCTAATCACTTTCTTTTACAGTTAAAGAAATAATTAGTATTTTTCTTTTAAATGAGGGATAGTGAAAGGGAAACTCTGTGAAGACCTTTATCTCTGAACATTCAGTAAAATCTTTAGCAGTGTATAGATTAAATTGTAGCCTCCATATACCAGACAATAAACCGCAGGCTGTAATATAGTGCAGCTATGTATGCTAAGAATAAATTAACTTGTTATCAATTTAATATTATGTGTAGGTGATAGGTTAAAAAAAGAGGAACAATAATTACATGATTGAGATGTGTATCTGAAATCAAAAGTCAAATTGTAAATATATTATAAAGAGATAAAAATACCTTTTAAACTTGAGTATTTATATTATAATTTATACTTTTCTCGTATTATATATTTAACAGAATAGAATTCATACTGATTTCAAAGAGGTCATAGTTTATGCAAGGGCAAATTCTTATTATTTGTTAATTTAATTATCATTTCCTAATTATTTAAGCTATTTGTTCCTGCTTTTCTTTTGTGGTTATATGTCCCTAATAATGATCACATCTATATGATGATTAACCGAAAAAAAAAAAAAAAACAGAGAGAGAAAAAGGAAAACAAGTAAGGAATGACAGATAATTAAAGCACAAGGCAAACTTGATTATTGTTCCAGTAATGTTTATGAAGTTAAAAATAAAATAATTAGATAAAATTAGGAGTTAATGGCTTCAATGACCTTTTCAATTTATTATTTTTAGGCCTCACAATTATAATATTTCTTGGAATGATAAATTTGCTTTAGAATATCTGGATACAGGGTGGCATAGGCTGTTATAGTCAAGCTAGATTGAATCTTATTCTTCAATCAGCTATCTGTATTCAACTTACTACACTATTATATTATTCAAAGTTTCAATTGCTTAATTTGTCACACATGGATTACAAGTTATTTCAAGATATTGTTCTAAGAGCTAAATAACTATGTGTGTAATATACCTAGCATGTGATTTCTGTCATGTATTACAACACTTAAGAGCCAAGTGGCTGCATTTCAACCCTGACTGTGATTCAGAATCTTCACGTTGGAAAAATTACATAATATTTCAGTGCCTAAATTTTCTTATATACAAAACTGAGGATAATAATATATACTTCTTGTAGTTTTCTCCTGGGTGTTCATTGGAAGGACTGATGTTGAAGCTGAAACTCCAATACTTTGGCCACCTCATGTGAAGAGTTGACTCATTGGAAAAGACCCTGATGCTGGGAAGGATTGGGGGCAGGAGGAGAAGGGAACAACAGAGGATGAGATGGCTGGATGGCATCACCGACTCGATGGACATGAGTTTGAGTGAACTCCAAGAGTTGGTGATGGACAGGGAGGCCTGGCATGCTGTGATTCGTGCGATCTCAGAGTCAGAAACAACTGAGCAACTGAACTGAACTGAACTATTTTTAATACAAAAACAAAATGCCTAAAAAGAGTCCAAAACATGATAACAATACAGAAACATTAAGCACGGTCTTTTCAGTGGTGAGATCAATAATTGTTTCTCTTTACATCCTCTTTGAATTAGAAAATAAGAATTTTAAAAACAGGGGTTGTCAGAAATCAGTACATCCTTAACTGTTTGCATTTTAGGGCCTCAAGATATCACTAATATGTGTTAAAAGATGTAAGTAAAACTATATTCCTGAACAAGATGATTGAAAGTATAGTTTGCTTTAAAGGGTAAACTATTTCCCTTTAAATATGATACATGCAGTTTTGCATTTCTCAGTATTTAAATTTAGGAATATCAATATGTTTCTGAAATTCCCTGGTATTATATTAACCTTTAACAATGTTAGAAAATCAAAATTCATCTGAGTAATTTTAAAGATCTAATTGTAAAGTAATTAAGCTCCAATTAAAATTTAAAAATATATTAAAAAATAAAGATCTAATTGGCTTTATTCAACAATTCACGTATCAGGCAGTGTCCATCTAGCAATTAGAAAGGAGCTTTAAAGAACTATTCAGAATGCAAGGTTTTTACATTCGGTTGGTGCAAAAGTAACTGAGTTTTTTGCTTTGTTGAAATTTGCTGTTTGATTTTGGAATACATTCTAAATAAATGTGGTTATGTTATACATCATTTTATTGTGCATTTCTCACGTTATGTCCTTTTTTTTGCTAATGACATTACTTGCTGTTTATTTTATATTTATTTTAGACTATGGAAATGATGTTAGACAAAAAGCAAATTTGAGTGATTTTCTTATTATAGTTCAAAATGTGTTGTAAAGCTGCAGAGACAACTTGCAACATCAACGATGCACTTGTTTCAGGAATAGCTAACGAATATACAGGGCAGTGGTGGTTCAAGATGTTTTGCAAAGGAGGTGAAAGCCTTGAAGATGATGAGTGCAGTGACCAGTCATCAGAAGTGACAACATCCAACAGAGAGCCATCACTAAGCTGATCTTCTTAATACTATACAAATTGCCAAAGAACTCAGAGGTGACAAATCTACGGTTGTTCAGCATTTGAAGCAAATTGGAAATGTGAAAAAGCTTGATAAGTGGGTGCCTTATGAGCAGAATGAAAATAAACATATATATATATCAGCGGTTAGAGAGAGAAGAAGCCTCAAAGCACCACCCAATGGCAAACTTACATCAGAGAAAGATCCTGGTCACTGTTTGGTGGTGTGCTGATGGTCTGATCCACTACTACTTTCTGAATCCTTGTGAAACTATTACATCTGAAATGTATTCTTAGCAAATCAATGAGACTCACCAAAACCTGCAATGCCTTCAGCTGGCATTGGTCAACAGAAAGGGCCCAATTCTTCTCCGTGACAACATGGTTGATACACAACCAATGTATCAAAAGTTGAACGAACTGAGCTACAGAGTTTTGCTTTATCTGCCATATTCACCTGACTTCTTGCCAACCAACTACTGTTTCTTCAAGCACCCTGATACCATTTTGCAGTGAAAACACTTCCACAACTAGCAGGAGGCAGAAAATGCTTTCCAAGAGTTCATTGACTCCCAAAGCATGGATTTTTTTATGCTACAGGAATAAACACACTTATTTCTCATTGGCAAAAATGTGTTGCTTGTATTGGTTCCTTTTTTTATTAATAAAGACATGTTTGAGCCTAGCTATAATGACTTAAAATTCAGGGCTGAATTTTAACTGTATCTATACCAACCTAAGGCAATGGCAACCCACTCCAGTGCTCTTGCCTGCAAAATCCCATGGACGGAGGAGCCTGGTAGGCTGCAGTCCATGGGGTCACTAAGAGTCAGACACGACTGAGCGACTTCACTTTCACTTTTCATTTTAACGCATTGGAGAAGGAAATGACAACCCACTCCAGTGTTATTGCTTGGAGAATCCCAGGGACAGGGGAGCCTGGTGGGCTGCCGTCTATGGGGTTGCAGAGTCAGACACGACTGAAGCGACTTAGCAGCAGCAGCAGCAGCAACCCACTCCAGTATTCTTGCCTGGAGAATCCCCATGAACAGAGGAGCCTGGTGGGCTACAGTCCATGGGGTTGAAAAGTGTCAGACATGACTGAGTGACTAAGCAGAGCACAGCACAATAGTTAAAAAGGGGGCAAGACAACAAAAATGAGTATTTTATTTTATTTTTTTCAAGTAAGCTCTTCTTTTGGGGGAGGGAAAGAGTCTATCTTTTGGGTGGATTACCTCACTTAGGGGTGACTAGATAATTCCAGATCAACTAGTTAAACGTTACATTGTAGGAAAGGCTGAAATATGTTTTGGTTTGCGGACATAAAGCCTAGCACAAATAACTCCATTTGGGGACTTCTTTCTTTCTTTCTTTCTTTCTTTTAACAACAGTAAATACTATGATCAGGCAATAATTGTCTGAAATGACCTACTGATTATTTTCTACGCTTTGTATCAAAGACTGCTTGGATCTCAATGAAAGTACTCCGGTGCATTTACTGTAATGAGAATTGGCAGCAGCATGAAAAGTGAAAGTGAAAGTCGCTCAGTCGTGTCGGAATCTGTGCAACTCCATGGCCTATACAGTCCATGGAATTCTCCAGGCCAGAATACTGGAGTGGGTAGCCTTTCCCTTCTCCAGGTGATCTTCCCAACCCAGATAGAGAACCACGATCTCCCGTAGTAAACAACTTTAAAAGATCCTGTGCTGTAGAAACCCTTTCCTCTCCCACAGAATGCAGCTGGTTCAAATTGGGAAGAGGCTGATTGTAACACCAACTGAGCTGTAATTTTAATACTCAGATCTTTCCATTTATATGGGATTTCCAAACCACCTGTGAAGTCTTAGAACATTCCACTTGCAATAGCTTATGGGATATTTATGAGATACTGCTGGGACATTGTATAGTTCTTGAAATTACTATTCTATATGTGTGTGTATTAATCACTCAATCATGTCTGACACTTTGTGACCCCAAGGACTGTAGCCTTCCAGGCTTCTCTGTCCATGGAATTCCCCAGGCAAGAATACTGGAGTGAATTGCCATTCCTTCTCTGGAAGAACTTTCTAACCCAGGGATTGAACACTGGGCTCCTGCATCACAGGCAGATTTTTTTTTTTTTAATTTTTAATATAAATTTATTTATTTTAATTGGAGGCTAATTACTTTACAATATTGTATTGGTTTTGCCATACATCAACATGAATCTGCCACGGGTGTACACGTGTTCCCCATCGTGAACCCCCCTCCCACCTCCGGCCCCATACCATCCCTCTGGGTCATCCCAGTGAACCAGCCCCGAGCATCATGTATCATGCATTGAACCTGATCTGGCGATTCGCAGATTCTTTACAATTTGAGCTACAGGAAAATACCACATTCTAGATATGGTCACATATAATTACTAAAATAAATACAATTGTTGCTCTTCTATTCCATCAAATATGTGATTTCTCTTGGAAGGGCAATAAATATGATGAGTTAATTCAGAAATACATAAGTATAAGCAGTACAGGATGGCCTCATCCATTCATGTTTTGAAACAATGTTGAGCTACTATCAGAAAATGAAGAAATGGCAGAGGAAACGGAAGTTCAGTAAGCACATTGGAAAAGTATGTTAAATACTTATGACATTTAAAATAGAAATAGAATGCAAGTTGATAAGATAGACATGACATAAGTAGTTTAGGACAGACTCCACTGCCTTTCATTGTGTCCTCTCTGCTCATCTCTAGATCCCCATATTCTTCATACTCTACTCCTACACTTAACGCTTTGCTTCGACCTCACAAGATTACTGGGAATCACCAGTTCCTATCCTTCTGAGACTTCAAACATGCTACCACCTAAATTAAATGCAAAAACATTTCCAACTCATGACTAAGCCCCATTCTTTGCACAGGCAGTTTTAGAAAATCATTATGTCCAGAGATCTCTGAGAGGCAAGAGAGATGCCTCTCTTTGCTCTCATCATCCCCAATACTCACCCCATTCTAACTGTGACTATTTTCCATTCCCTGGTGGCTTGCCCTCCACAGTTAGAGACAATGTTATTGTATACATGGTGCCTAGGGCAGAGTATGTACTCAGTAAATGTGGATAAAAACCAAAATCTTAATTAAAAACGGGGGGGAGGGGGGGCAAGAAAACTGAGAACACAGAAAAGGGAATACAGATGTTCCAACACACACAAACAAGGTCAGCAATAGACATACAACATTTCACCTATTTGATTAAATATTTAAAGGAAATTATAATAGTTAAAAATACAATATTCAAATAAAGTGCTCCTACCACGTGAATATGAGTGACAACATACATTGTTTTAAACTTTTCTTTAAAAACAACAGCGCAAATATATGACATGATCATTTCCAGTTAAACTTGATCTTAGGAGTTAACTTAAAATTCAGGAATCGCATTTTAAAAGTGAATATTAAATTTGAAATAATATGAAGTGGAGAATTAAAAATACTCTCAGTCTTGAATTATAGTAGAAAGACTGTGAAAACCTAAGTACATTTATAGAATAAAGACTGGAATAATTTTATGTGAAAATGGAAGTCACTCAGTCATGTCTAACTTTTTGCGACACCATGGACTGCGTAGTCCATGGAATTCTTCAGGCCAGAATACTGGAATGGGTACCGTTTCCCTTCTCCAGGGGATGTTCTCAACCCAGGGATCTCCCACATTGCAGGTGGATTCTTTACCAGCTAAGCCATAAGGAAAGCCCCACAAGGAAACTATTTTATAGTTATGTTTTATACAGATAATGAATAAATTTTAACTGTTAAATAAATACAATGGTACACATATACACACATACACAAACTAAAATGAACAAAAACAACTTGGAAATGAATCCTAGATACTCCCTAAAATTGTAAAACGTGGTTATTGATGTGTTCCTCTGCAATTACAATATGTTGCACATGACATCCCTGTGATTGGGAAAATATCCGCTGAATGAGAAATCTCAGAGCCCAGGCTCCGGAGAGAGTGTGGACTTGATGACTGGCTATGACATCTATTTTACTTGTGATCTTCAGCAGTCAACATTAGATGGATGTTCCCCAGTTCTCTTATCAATAAAAATAGCAGCCATTACTAATGCTGCCTTACACGTTATTAGGATTAAATGGCTTAATACCCATGACAAAGGCTCTCTCCTTTGTCCAAATTTTGGTCAGCTCTTCTGAGTCCTCTTTCTGGCTAGGTCTTACCCTTGAATTCTGTCCTAAGATAATTTAGTCCAATGTTAGTGAGAATCTTGCTGCATCAATTTAGTGAAAAGCCCCTGCTCTTGAAATATGATCAAATTTTATCCTGCACCCTAATATGTTATCATTTTGGCCTGCCTTTAGCAAAAAAAATTATCAAATTGGTTTAGCCATAATCCCTTTATCCATAATATTCTGTTTTAGTTATTTTTCATTTACTGACTCCACCATGCCCTTTGGTTATAAATCTCCATTTATACTTATTTTCAGAGTTGAGTTTAGTCTCTCTCCCTTACTACAAACCACTACTGCAGTAAGCCCGCTAGAAAAAAGTCTGCCTTTCCATTTTTAACAAGCATCAATACTTTTTCATTTTATCCCTACAAAGGACATAGCAGTGCACTGTGAAGAATATGAGCTTGAGCAATTTTAGCTCTTTAAATCATGATTAGTATTATATTTTATTTTTAAAATTTCTTAAAATTTTCTATTGTTGTCTGGCTTTGGAAATTTACCCCAGTAGATGACCTCATAGCAACTTGCATTTCTTCTATCACTACATTTATGACAGCTTATTACTTTAAATTCAAGAAGAACATAGTTCATGTGTGTCTTATTCATTGTTACATTTCCAGTGTGAAGAAAGTTGCTTGACGCATAAGAGGCTTTATAAATATTTGCTGATTAAATTATTAATTGATGTTTGAATCTAACACAGAACATTTTATCCTTCTATTATCTTTCCTCTAATCCCAGGGGATTCTCCTTAGTCTCATCATCAATTTCTGCAAAATAACACGTTTTTTGGGGTGGGTCTATTTTCAAAACAAATATTGCTGAATATTTTTTTTTTATATCCATCAGGATAAACCTCATAAATTATAAGATAATTGAGAACAAAGGATTTCTCTCCTATTCTCTTTGTTTTTCATGCTTCTCTTGAAATAATTTGTACATGGTAAGTCTTTAGCTGTGTTAACTATTAAAATAGTGTATCACAATAAAAGTCTCAAAAACTAGTGTTTCAACTAGAAACTTACTTGCAATTGCATCTTATATTTCAATCAATGCATTAAAATAAATGAGGTTTGTGGCTATAACTTATTTTCTCCTGGTTCAAAAAAAGCAGGAAATGTTTAATGATAAAGCAACACATTTTAATTATGGTAGAATATGATTGTTTTTATCAAAATAGTTGAAGTTTCAGTTAAACTATTTAACTGCTCATCTTTTCTTTATTGTACCTTTAGCTAAAGGAAATTCATAAAATGTTTTTAAAAGTTTATTATTAGGCATGTGGCTAATTGATAGTGTTCACCGTCTGCTATTATTTTAAGTGCCAAATGTTAATTACAGCCCAGAGTTTACTGTATGTTTCTATATTTAGTTTATTCCCATTTAAGATTACTTCCTTTTAAGAAATTTTAATTAATTAATGTCAACTTCTTACAAGGTATTGGTAAAGTGTATTTTGAAATATATAAAGTATTTTTGAAATCTGTGAGTAACATTTGCAATATAAAATGTGTGTTCAACAGACTTCTTGCTGAGGGTCTGTTTCAAATCATATTAATATAATGGCTATGAAGCATACATCAAAAGAAAAAAATGAACACATGTGAGGCTGGAAAGACTGTAAATTTTTAGCATCTGAACAGGTGGCCAACTTACCAAAACAACTAAAGCCTTTATGATATCTTAACATAATGAGACAGAACCTGGTGTTTTACAATAATATTAAAACTAAACTCTAATTTTTACCATAGAGATAATAATCAAGCAGTGTCAGAGAAAATAGTGAAATCATATATTTTGAATGGAAAAGGGAAGACATTGTTTCTGTCATGGGCCAATGAATGTTGACATATTTGATGATGCTAAACTAGAAAGCTGTGAATGTGGAAGTAAGTAGGAGAAGGCAATGGCACCCCACTCCAGTACTCTTGCCTCGAAAATCCCATGGGCGGAGGAGCCTGGTGGCTGCAATCTATGAGGTCGCTAAAAGTCGACACAACTGAGTGACTTCACTTTCACTTTTCACTTTCATGCATTGAAGAAGGAAATGGCAACCCACTCCAGTGTTCTTGCCTGGAGAATCCCAGGGACTGGGAATCCTGGTGGGCTGCCGTCTACTAGGCCATATAGAGTCAGATCAACTGAAGTGACTGAGCAGCAGCAGAGGTCATTTGGGAATAGTGTCTTATTCCTGACATTCTTCTTAGGTTATTTGTGGAGTTTATTTCTGTGACATATTTGTTACTTCCTGAAATGCCAAATCCCATTGATCCATTGCCTGCTTCTAGCATCTTCCTCCAGCCTTTGATTCATTTTTTCCTTTATATGCAGCACAGTCTCTACTTCTTAGTGTACCAACCCCAGATTATCTGTTAACTCAAATGTCTGTACATCTCCTTTGATTCCAGAATTCCTAAACTTCTCTCCCCATCAACCTGAATCCCAGAGAATACTCAGCATGTGTACTCTTCCTCAAGTACCAAGTTGCATTTTTTTTAGTATAATAAATGATAATGTAAAATGAATTTTGTACAAAACTTTGAATTACAATTATTGAATAGTAATTATTTGTTTTGTTGAACATTGCTCAAATAGTATTTACAGTATGTATTTATAATGAAGTTTTATTTTATCACATATTATCCCTTTAAATTTCCCCAAAGAAATTTTTCTCTGTTAGATGATGAGATGGGCTTTCCAAGTCGTGCTAGTTGATAAAGTACTGATTTTGATTACCGGCTCAGAGGGTAAGGCGTCTGCCTACAATGCTGGAGACCCAGATTCAATCCCTGGGTTGGAAAGATCCCCTGGAGAAGGAAATGGCAACCCACTCCAGTACTCTTGCCTGGAAAATCCCATGGACTGAGAAACCTGGTAGGCCTCTGTCCCTGGGGTCGCAAAGAGTCGGACACGACTGAGCGACTTAACTTTATGGGCTTCCAAATGGTTATCAGGAGCCTATAATTGCTTATAGCAAAACAATATTTTAAGATTAACTCAGGCAAGTAAAAAATTAAGAAAGATAAAAATAACAACTTAAGCTCTTTTTCCTCTATTTCTCTGTCTCAGGCTCCACCTCAGGCACAATTTATATATCCCTTGGCCAGATTCTGCTTCCAGCTCCAAATTTCCCCTTCCCTTTTATACCCATCTACAACTCAACTATACTTTTAATTCCCTTAATATCAATTTTCTCACCAAGCTTCCCCTTTTCCCTGAAACTCTCTCCATTTCCCTTTCCTCTGAACTTGTCATAATTGTTCTTTTTAAGTTAATCTCTCTTAATATACTCCTGGGACTAGAGCTGAACTGAGAGCTGTGTTAAAGATTTCTCCAAAGTAAACAGGGTCCTCACAGATTTGCTATGGAATTTCATACAGTCATTAAAACTGATCAGCCTGGCTTCTCTGACTTCTGTTAAGTAGTTCACATACTTGTCAGTGGAGTCTAGGATCAGCACTGGGTGAGAGCTGCTATTTGGGAAAATACTAAAAGTTCTAGATTTATAACAGGGAGATCAAACTACTAACTTACTGTATAATCAGGCTCTGGCAATTGTTAGGCAACTTCATTGAGCAATGCCTAGAGCTTTTAAAAAAAAAAAAAAAAAAGTCTTGTCTTTTTTAATGTTTACTCTACCCAGGGAATCAACCTCTTTGATTCCCCTTTAACTTTATGATTATTAATAGGCTAAAATAAAACCTTTTCCTTCTACTAAAATGACTAAGATGGAAAGGGGGGAAAAATGCCCACTCCAGGTATAGTTGGTCTGGCAAATGATCTCTCTTGCACTGTAGATGAGTCACCTAAAAAGAGGGTCACTGAAATTCTTAACCATCAACTCCCACTAATGAAGGCCCTAGGTAAAACCAAAACCCTCCTAGATTCTGTTATTATTATAAAGAAACAGAATACTGAAAAAGAGATTGTTTTAAGCATCTTCAGTCCTCTAATTAGCCTTTACAAGTTCTCTTAATTCTCAATGACAGGGCTGAAGAAACTACAGAATTTTCCAAATCTTCCCTTTGATTAAGAGCATTCCTTCTTCAGAGGACTAAAGCAGTTCAATTGTGGGGATCTCTAATGAACCTCAAGAAGTTCCTGTCTCTGAACCAATCCCTTTTGTTTAGAATCTTTGAGAAATACACAGCTTTTTCTTCTTATTTCCTCCACCCCTCCCCATTTTTAGGCTGAGACATCTTAGAGAAGAATCATGCCACAGTTTATTTTTGCCAAAAGAAGAAAATAATTATATAACTTAGCAGTAGTCATCAAAATAATCAGGGCAATCAAATGACCCTTTGACATATTTCACTAGTTTCATCTCTGACAGCTCTAGAATAAATTCAGAAAATATTATCATTTGTCCCTACTGAATCAGATACTACCCTCCTTATGAGCAGTCTCCAACTGATATTGGTAAAATTCACAGCCAATCTCTCATTAAGAATCAAATAGAACCCTCAAAATTTTTCACAGAGGTAATTGATATTCTATAGGTAAAGTAGCCTTTAAAAATATAAAGCACATAGTAAATTACTAGACTCAAATTATCTATTATATTAGGCCCTCCAATACTACTATTTTACCAGTGAGGAAACCTAAGGACTGATCATGGAAATTTATCCAGGAACTCAGAACAGTTTTGACACTCCACTGTAACTGGCATTCATGGATTTCTAATATCCACTCCCCTGAAAGCAAATTCTTTACTGTAATTTATTCAGTGCATTCGTTCATATTCCAGTTCATGAAGCTAGCCAAAACACTTTCGCCTCCACTTGGGAAGAAAACCAATTCACCTGGACATTAATACCTTAGAGTTTTATTCAGAGACCTTATTTCTCATAAATTTGAAGGTTGGAGGTTCAACTTTACTGTACTGTATGAAGGACTTGCTTCTTTGTTCTCTTTTTCAATCCTCTTCAGAGTAATATAGCATCCAGGGGCTATAGTTTTTAGTCTTAAAGGAATATAAGATCACCAAAAAATTGCATTTTTCCTTAACCATGTTTGATATTTAGGGCATCTGATATCAGAAAAAGGGCTATTGTTAGATCTGGATAAACTTTATAGTGAACCGCGTTTTCCCAAATTCAAAGTCAAATATCAACAGCAGTGTTTTCTTGGCTAGTAGGTCATTGCTGAAATTGGTTTTCAAATTTCTCTCTAACGTCCAAGCTTCTACATGTTTTTCTAAACAATAATAACCTCAACTCAGTTAGCCTTTAAGATGTTACAAGAGAGTTTAATGACCCTACCAGCCCATGGCATCCCAATTAGCAGATTCCCTTCTTATTTTGTATATGTTTATATATGAAAAGGAAGGGAATGTCCTCGGAATATTCACTCTAATACATGGGAACCGCCATCAGCCCACAGTGTATAATAGAATGCCTTGTGGCATCGGGATGAACACTCTGTCTTGAGCTATTACTACCACTAAACTTTTGGTGAAGTTCACTAAGAAAGTTATTGTGGGATCTGCTTTATCCATTTTTGTGCCTAATGCAGTAGAAGTCCTCCTGAATTTTCATCACATGTAACATTTCTCAGTGAGTTGCCTACCTGCTATGAAATGTTTCTGTTACTTGTTCCTACCTAACTCTTTTACAAAAGTCTTGATCTGCTTACTTTTCTCCCTTCCATCGCTGAAGAAGTCCTTCTTAATTGCTTAACTCTGACAACCCATCTCCTGACTCCTTTGTCAGGACCTGCAGGAAATTTCTTTGGGTAATGCTGGCTTCTCGTAGTTCACAGATGATTCTTATTTAAAAGATGGCAATGGCAAATGTTGTCCTGGGTGTGCTATTGAAAATTCTTTCACTGTCATTGAAAGAGCATATGTGCCTAAGTTATGTCAGCCCAACAGGCCAACTTATATACTCTTACTTGTGCTCATATGCAGGTCAGGAAGCAACAGTTAGAACTGGACATGGAACAACAGACTGGTTCCAAATGGAGAAAGGAGTACATCAAGGCTATATATTGTTATCCTGCTTATTTAACTTGTATGCAGAGTACATCATGAGAAACACAGGGCTGAAAGAAGCACAGGCTGGAATTAAGATTGCTGGGAGAAATATCAATAAGCTCAGATACGCAAATGACACCATGCTTATGGCAGAAAGTGAAGAGGAACCAAAAAGCCTCTTGATGAAAGTGAAAGTGGAGAATGAAAAATTTGGCTTAAAGCTCAACATTCAGAAAACAAAGATCATGGCATCTGGTCCCATCCCTTCATGCGAAATAGATGGGGAAACAGGGGAAACAGTGTCAGACTATATTTTTTTGGGCTCTAAAATCACTGCAGATGGTGATTGCAGCCATGAAATTAAAAGACGCTTACTCCTTGGAAGAAAAGTTATAACCAACCTAGATAGCATGTTGAAAAGCAAAGATATTACTTTGCCAAAGGTCAGTCTAGTCAAAGCTATGGTTTCTTCAGTAGTCATGTATGGATGTGAGAGTTGGACTGTGAAGAAAACTGAGCACCGAAGAATTGATGCTTTCGAATTGTGGTGTTGGAGAAGACTCTTGAGAGATGCTTGGACAGCAAGGAGATCCAACCAGTCCATTCTGAAGGAGATCAGCCATGGGATTTCTTTGGAAGGAATGATGCTGAAGCTGAAACTCCAGTACTTTGGGCACCTCATGCAAAAAGTTGACTCATTGGAAAAGACCCTGATGTTGGGAGGGATTGGGGGCAGGAGGAGAAGGGACAACTGAGGATGAGATGGCTGAATGGCATCACTGACTCAATGGACATGAGTCTGAGTGAACTCCTGGAGTTGGTGATGGACAGGAAGACCTGGCATGCTGTGATTCAAAGGGTCGCAAAGAGTCAGACACGACTGAGTGACTGAACTGAACTGAACTTGTGCTCATACCAAGGAGTGAAGAGAGGAGTGAAGAGTGAAGTTACTCAGTCGTGTCCAACTCTTTGTGACCCCAAGGACACCAGGCTCCTCTGTCCATGGGATTTTCTAGGCAAGAGTACTGGAGTGGGTTGCCATTTCCTTCTCCAGGGAACTTCCCAACCCAGGGATAGAACCCAGGTCTCCCACATTGTAGACAGACACTTTACCATCTGAGCCACCAGGTAAGTCACTAAGGAGTAAGGGTCTTTTAATTCCATGGCTGCAATCACCATCTGCAGTGATTTTTGGAGCCCCTCAAAATAAAGTCTGACACTGTTTCCCCATCTATTTCCCATGAAGTGATGGGACCAGATGCCATGATCTTCATTTTCTGAATGTTGAGCTTTAAACCAATTTTTTCACTTATTTGAACACTTATTTAAGCTCCTTTCGAAAATGGGGTATTGTTCCTTATGGAGCTCCCCACATAGTGGAGTTGGTAAAGGATCCACCTGCCAATGCAGGAGATGAAAGAGACATGGATTTGATTCCAAGGTCAGAAAGATCCCTGAGAGTAGGTAATGGTAACCCATTCCAGTATTCTTGCCTGGAAAATTCTGTGTAACAGAGGAGCCTTGGGGCTACAGTCTGTGGAGTCGCAAAGAGGTGGACACAGCTGAGCACATATGCTTATTAATGTTCCCTATAGCCTATGTGTTTTTTTTTTTTTCCCATGATGATTTCCCTGAATTGAAGGTCTGCTTTGAGAATTTCTCTGTGATTTTTCCTAAAATAGAAACCTGCTGCTTATTTCCATGCAGCTTTACCTGATCCTGCAAGGTTTCCAAAAATTCTTGTACTAGTTTTCCTATACATTTCACTGCCTCTAAACACAAACCTTAGCTTAATCAGACACATAAACAAAATGAAATATGGAAAAAAAAAGAAAATATGGGGAATAGAGAAAAATTACTGGCAGAGGGTACTGGGATGAAAACCACAGGTAGGAATGAATGATAGGAACAAAGATAGTTTTAAAGAATTATGATCATAAAATAGCATAAATGTTACTAAAGAGTTGCTGTCTTTTCCAAACTGCATATGAAATATTACCTTTTTTAAGTACCTTTCTCTTTAAGTCTTGAAAGGGGTTGAATAGTGATTCTCCAATAAGATGTATTCACATCCTCCTTCCCAGAACCTGTGAATGTTACCTTATTTGGAGAAGAGTCTTTGTATATATAATTCAGTTAAGGAAATTAAGATAAAGAGATTACTTGGATTGTTTGATTATCCTGGATTGTTTGTAGGTTCTAAATTCAATGAAGAGTGTCCTTCTAAGTCTGAGACAAAGGGATATTTGATATCCATAAGATGAGGCAACATTGTGACCACTGAGTCAGAGAACGGAGTGAGACAGCTACAAGGTAAGGAATGACAACAATCACCAAAAGTTAGCAGAGGTAAACAGCGTCTTTTCCCTGGAAACACCAGAGGAAGTATGGCTATGCTGACATCTTGATTTTAGACTTGTAGTATCAAGAACCATGATAGACTAAAAGGGAAATTGTAGTTCTTTTAAGTCACACTGTTTATAGTAGATATTCTAGTAGACACAAGACACGAAACAGTCATTCAACTGCCAAGATCCAAATAAGACACAAAATCCAAATAAAACCACAATTTGGATTTTTATATAACGGACAATTTAACCTCTGAGATGGCTGGATGGCATCACTGACTCGATGGACTTGAGTCTGAGTGAACTCCGGGAGTTGGTGATGGACAGGGAGGCCTGGTGTGCTACGATTCATGGGGTCCCAAAGAGTTGGACACGACTGAGCGACTGAACTGAACTGAAGATAGAACTTCCCCCTCCCGCCCTCCTCGCCTCCCCCGCTCCCCACCTTCCCCCCACCGCCCTAGTTTTAATGAGGCAGGAGATGCAAGAAATGCAGGCTTGATCCCTGGATCAGGACAATTCCCTGGAGGAAGAAATGGCAACCTATCCCAGCATTTTTGCTTGGAAAATTTCGTGGACAGAGGAGCCTGATCGGCTAAGGTCCATGGGGTCACAAAGAATCCACCATGACTGACCTACAGAGCACACATGCAATTGGCAGAGATGTACATGTTTAATGTATATATTTGGATGAATTTGTACCTGTGAATATATTTGTGATAATTTTTAAATTCCAAGGAAACACAAAAAAGGAATATATTATGTTAATGAAGAAATAAATATAACACTTTTTAAATCTCCTATTATTTTGACTATTTTTTTCAACTTCAGATTACTAAAATTCCTCTTCCTAATGAATTTTGTCTTCTATTTCTCTGCGTTCTCACATACTCTATCTAAAATTGTCATTCTTTAATAGTTTTCATTTTAACTTAGATATGCAAAAGTAAGACAAATGAATCCTTTCAACACTTTCCAACATAGTTCTGAGTATTAGAAAAGTATTCAAGACCCGTATTTTTGTATCAATAAAATTACTTTGCTTATCTTAAATGCTATGATAAAACAACAACAACAACAACAACAACAAAAACTGAAGGGAATTGTTTCCATATATGCATAGAACCTGCACATTTTTAGCGCTGGGAAAAATGAAAGATTTTTAATTAAAATCAAATTAATTATAGCATTTTATAATATGTTGCACATTTAATTTTTGCACTACCAATCTTTTCTTTGGAGAAATATATTTTAAATGATGCCCTTACTTATAGCCAGTCTTACAAAATATTACATAGAAGGATGTACTAAAAATGTCTTCTAAGTCACAAAATAAATCCCTATACCAAGCACATATGACAAAAATGGCTTATTAACACCTCTTAAAATGACAAATAATTTAAATAAATAATCTGAAGATCATTTTAAGCACATATAGAAGAGAAATTGATTCCTAGAAAGGAAACAAAAGTATGATAACCACACGTCTTGATGCTATAGAAGTAAGAGAGCAGGATCATTTTCTGAGAACTGTCAACCCTGTAGTGTTATCTTGTGCCACCAAAAGAAGCATTTAAACCTGTTGGTAAATAACCCTGGAGGGTCTATGTTGTTAGGAGTCATAAGTAGCAATAACAACTGTTGGAATCAAGACTGAATGCAAATGAATGCAGAGAGGCTATGAATAAGATTTAAATACATATCCTAGGTCAGGAAAAGAGTCAGTTCAAAACTATAAGCCTCAAATCTCCTCCAAGATATTCCTGACATATTTGAATCTAACTTAGCTCTAAGAACTCCTTTTTTCTCCCCAAAGGCAAATCTCATTAACCCACAAATTTCCAAATATATTTCTAAAAAATAGCATGCACTCAAATATTTTATGGATGTTCAGAAAATATAAACAAAAAATTGAAACAAAAACCAAGTTTGTCATGCATGCATTACATATTACAGGTGCATGCTACATCTTCTAGGAGAAATCATCTTGACAAGAGAATGAAAGACTTTCATACTCATAGAAGTAAAATATTCAAAAATAAAAAGTACCACTTTCTGAAATTTTGCCCTTTTTTTCCCCACATAGTTTCTGGTTCCCTTCTCTGAATTCAACACTGACTAATGAAGATGGCACATATTGATATTTTTCTCTCTCTCATATGAAGGCACATATCTGTGTGAACATACATTCACACACACACACTATGAAATATATGCAGGGATTATAGAAATGGTTGTATCTGACTGGTATGTGTGTGTTTTGTGTGTATCGAGAGAAAACTGTGAGCCAAAATTAAGCACAGACTGGGGGAATATGTTAATAAGATGTGGAATAACTGTTTTACGAGTGAAAGCAGATGACAGTGCTTCAAGAAACAGTCATTACTTAAAGGCATTGCTTCAGTTAAAATTGAAGATGTATATTTATACAAAATAGAGTAGTCTTCAATGAGTCGCATATGAAAGGAAAAACCCTTTTACATAGCTAATTTTATAAACAGACACAGAAGGTCATTATATTTGACAAATGCAAGTTTAAATATGAGATAAGTCTGTATATCCATCAGATAATGAATATTAAAAAAAGTAAGTGAATCGCCAGTCTAGGTTCAATGCAGGATACAGGATGCCAGTCTAGGTTCAATGCAGGATACAGGATGCCAGTCTAGGTTCAATGCAGGATACAGGATGCTTGGGGCTGGTTCACTGGGATGACCCAGAGAGATGGTATAGGGAGGGAGGTGGGAGGGGGTTCAGGATTGGGAACTCATGTACACCCGTGGTGGATTCATGTTGAGGCATGGCAAAACCAATACAGTATTGTGAAGTAAAATAAAGTAAAATTAAAAAAATAATTAAAAAACAAAACAAATAATGGTAGAAAAACTCCCCCCCCCCAAAAAAAAAAAAAAAGAGTAAAATAATTTCAGGTGCTAAAGAGAGGATAAAGAGTTGTTGGAGAGCCCTTTGAAATTGCTTATGAAAATGATGTTTTGTATATTTTGCATAGTAATAACAGTATTCCAAAGTGTTTAGACTAGTAAACCTCGACAACTATTAAACCTCCTGAGGATGTGTCCTCAGGAGCCACATTTAAATATTATGTTGAGAAAGAATCAGATAAAGATATTAGTTCATTCATTATAGAAGGATGTAAATATAAATTATGTAATCAAAAATTTATGCAGCAGCCAGAAATTATAAATAACATGCACATATATGGAGAAATATTGTAACACATTACTATATTAAAAAGTAAAAAAAAAAGATTGATACATATATAAATCAATTGTGGAAAGTATATTAGGAAGATATATTAAATCCAGCATTGTAGACACAGTGATGAATGTGGAAAATGGACAAGGATAGTCATGGAAGCAAAACAGAACAAAAGAAAATGACAGATCACAAGATAGATCTTGATTGGATTAAGTTGATAAATTTTATTTGAAGGCATTAGAAAGCACATATTATATGATGTGATTTTCATAGTGTATTTAGGTTAGAACTCCAGAAATTCTTAAATTAGTAGTCTAGTGATACTTCCTACGTTGGGATCCATACACTTTTCAAATTCAGCAAATTCAAATGATTCATCCCTCTTACCCTGTAACTTCCATTCCTTCCATCTCCAAAATAGGAAATAGATTAGATACTTCCTATTTTGGTAATGCCACCAGTTGTCCAAGATTATAAATTGTTCTAATCTAAGTTCTGAATCTCACACTCAACTTTTCTCATCTGGATTATTATAGTCATCTAATTATTCTCCAAGACCTTCCTTTAATCATTCTTTTGTCCTGTCCAGACTGTTGACTTAAAACAACAGTAGGAGTATACTCATACTGATGTGAAAAGTTAAAAAAAAAAAACTCACAGAATTTGGCCCCAGATAGCTGAGGTGCATATGAAAGGAATGAATTCAGTGAGCCCAGAGACTTGTATTTTCCCATTCATAGAAGAGCACTAAATTCCTTACTTGATATTTGGGTTTTGTTCCTTAACAATAATCTTTATTGTGTAGACTACCTGCTCCCTTTGTTTAAAAAAATGTATAAAACCTGATTCCCCCTTTCGCCTCCTTGGAGCAGTTTTCTCAGAGCTACTGAGACACTGTCTCCCAGACTCCTGGTTCTAAACATTCATATCAAATCAAATAACTCTCTATTTACGGGTTGGAACTAATATTTTCAGTTAACACTCTTAAAGGAGATTAAGTTCTATGAAGCAAGATGCTTGATTTGTTTTGCTCACCACTGTATCCCCAGCAGCTAAAACAGTGCCCAGGGCAACATAGACACTAAACTTGTATTTATTGGATGCATAGTTTGCTGTTCACTTCAGTCACTCAGTCGTATCCGACTCTTCGCGACCCCATGAATTGTAGCACGCCAGGCCTCCCTGTCCATCACCATCTCCTGGAGGTCACTCAGACTCACGTCCATCGAGTCCATGATGCCATCCAGCCATCTCATCCTGGGTCATCCCCTTCTCCTCCTGCCCCCAATCTCTCCCAGCATCAGAGTCTTTTCCAATGAATCAACTCTTCACATGAGGTGGCCAAAGTACTGGAGCTTCAGCTTTAGCATCATTCCTTCCAAAGAAATCCCAGGGTTGGTCTCCTTCAGAATGGACTGGTTGGATTTCCTTGTAGTCCAAGGGACCCTCAAGAGTCTTCTCCAGCAACACAGTTCAAACGCATCAATTCTTCGGTGCTCAGCCTTCTTCACAGTCCAAATCTCACATCCATACATGACCACAGGAAAAACCATAGCCTTGACTAGACGGACCTTAGTCGGCAAACTAATGACTCTGCTTTTGAATATACTATCTAGGTTGGTCATAAATTTTCTTCCAAGGAGTAAGCGTCTGTTAATTTCATGGCTGCAGTCACCATCTGCAGTGATTTTGGAGCCCCCCAAAATAAAGTCTGACACTGTTTCTACTGTTTCCCCATCTATTTCCCATGAAGCTGACTAGCTTCTAAAATGCTCTATCTCACCCCATAATCCCAATTTATGTTATCCTTAGCCTTGTAAAATCACATCCCTTCGAGTAACTTGCTTCTTAGAATTCCTCAACTTTGAGTAGATGTGTCAACTGAAAAAAGATACACAGTGTGAGAGTTGTGAGCTAAGTTTTATTTGGGCCAAAATGAGAACTGCAGCCTGGGAGACAGCACCTCAAATAGTTCTGAAAGACTACTCCAAACATGGAGTGGGGGAAGGTCAACAAATAAGATTTTTGTGAATGTGGAAGTAAATATAATCCAGTACTCATTTTCCCTCAACATTGGCTCAAACGGTAAAGAATCTGCTTCCAGTGCAGGAGACCCAGCTTTGATCCCTGGGTTGGAAAGATCCTGTGGAGATGTGAATGGCTGCCCACTCCAGTATTCTTGCTTGGAGAAACCCATGGACAGAGGAGCTGTGCAGGCTACAGTCCATGAGTTTGCAGAGTTGGACATGACTTAGCAACTAACACACTTCAACATACACACTTCAAAACACTCATCTTACAAAAGGCTTTCTTTTAGTCATGTGGAGCTATTGTCACCATGAAATATTTGATTGGTGCTTTTCTAGGTATGAGTAGATGTAAGGATTGGGATCACAAAATCAGTTCCTAATAAATTCTAAGTATCTAAGACTTGTCCCATGAATTTCCCTGGAGCACAGCGTGCCTCCCTCTTCACCATGAACTCCCTTCAGGACATGTCAAAGGCAACAGCTGCAGCAGTACACTGTTCAGTCTGAACAGAGGCAGAGGGCAAATGTCTTTGATAAGCACCAGTTTGTAGCTGACAGATTCTATTCTTATACATTATAAAAATACTGACTTCCATCTTGCATTACTCTCTTCCTTTCTGGCTTTAATGAAGCAAGTTACCATGTTGAAGAGAAAAGCATTCTGGTTACCAATTCTAACATGTTGGTGGGTAGGGTTTGGGGGATTTACATGCCAAGCAACTCTGGTATACCAGCTGGGTGTCCTACAATTAAACTCAATTCTCACAGTGTATACCAGGAGATAGTTCAGTTCAGTTCAGTTGCTCAGCTGTGTCCAACTCTTTGTGACCCCATGGACTGCAGCACGCCAGGCCTCTCTGTCCCTCACCAACCCCCAGAGCTTACTCAAACTCATGGCCATTGAGTAATGCCATCCAACCATCTCATCCTCTGTCTTCTCCTTCTCCTCCCATCTTCAATCTTTCCCAGCATCAGTGTCCTTTTCAATGAGTCAGGTCTTTGCATCAGGTGGCAAAAGTATTGGAATTTCAGCTTCAATATCAGCCCTTCAAGTGAACACTCAGGACCGATTTCTTTTAGGATAGACTAGTTGGATAACCTTGCAGGCCAAGAGATTCTCAAGAGTCTTCTCCAACACCACAGTTCAAAAGCATTAATTCTTCAGTGCTCATCTTTCTTCACAGTCCAAGTCTCACATCAATACATGAGTACTGGAAAAACCATAGCCTTGACTAGATGGACCTTTGTTGACAAAGTGATGTCTCTGCTTTTTAATATGCTGTGGTCATAACTTTCCTTTCAAGGAGTACACATCTTTTAATTTCATGGCTGCAGTTACCATCTGAAGTGAATTTGAAGCCCTCCAAAATAAAGTCTGCCACTGTTTCCACTGTTTCCCCATCTATTTGCCATTAAGTGATGGGACCAGATGCCATGATCTTAGTTTTCTTAATGTTGAGCTTTAAGCCAGACTTTTCACTCTCCTCTTTCACTTTCATCAAGAGGCTCTTTAGGTCTTCTTCACTTTCTGCCAGAAAGGTACTGTCATCTGCATATCTGAGGTTATTGATATTTCTCCCAGCAATCTTGATTCCAGCTTGTGCTTCACCCAGCCCAGCATTTCTCATGATGTACTTTGGATACAAGTTAAACAAACAGGATGAAAATATACAGCCTTGACCTACTCCTTTCCTGATTTGGAATCAGTCTGCTTTTCCATGTCCAGTTCTAACTGTTGCTTACTGATCTGCATACAGATTTCTCAAGAGGCAGGTCAGGTGGTCTGGTATTTCCATCTCTTTCAGAATTTTCCAACAGTTTATTGTGATCCACACAGTCAAAGTGTTTGGCATAGTCAATAAGGCAGAAACAGATGTTTTTCTGGAATTCTCTTGCTTTTTCGATGATCCAACGGATGTTGGCAATTGGATCTCTGATTCCTCTGCCTTTTCTAAAACAAGCTTGAACATCTGAAAGTTCGTGGTTCACGTATTGCTGAAGCCTGGCTTGGAGAATTTTGAGCATTACTTTTCTAGAGTGTGAGATGAGTGCAATTGTGCAGTAGTTTGAGCATTCTTCGGCATTCCCTTCTTTAGGATTGGAATGAAAACTGACCTTTTCCAGTCCTGTGGCCATTGCTGTGGTTTCCAGATTTGCTGATATATTGAGTGCAGCACTTTCACAGCATCATCTTTTAGGATTTGAAATAGCTCAACTGGAGTTCCATCACCTCCACTAGCTTTGTTTGTAGTGATGCTTCCTAAGCCCCACTTGACTTCACATTCCAGGATGTCTGGCTCTAGGTCAGTGATCACACCGTAGAGATTATCTGGTTCCTGAAGATCTTTTTTGTATAGTTTTTCTGTGTATTCTTGCAACCTTTTCTTAAAATCTTCTGCTTCTGTTAGGTCTGTACCATTTCTGTCCTTTATTGAGCCCATCTTTACATGAAATGTTCCCTTGGGATCTTAAGTTTTCTTGAAGAGATCTCTAGTCTTTCCCATTCTATTGTTTTCCTCTATTTCTTTGTACTGATCATTGAGGAAGGCTTTTTTTTTTTTTTTAATCTCTCCTTGCTATTCTTTAGATTCTGTATTCAAATGGATATATCTTTCCTTTTCTCCTTTGATTTTTGTTTCTCTTCTTTTCACAGCTATTTGTAAGCCCTCCTCAGAAAGTCATTTTGCTTTTTTGCATTTCTTTTTCTTGGGGATGGTCTTGCTCCCTGTCTCCTGTACAATGTCCCAAACCTCTGTCCATAGATTCATCAGGTACTTTGTCTATCAGATCTAGTCCCTTAAATCTGTTTCTCACTTCCACTGTATAATCGTTAGGGATTTGATTTAGGTCATACCTGAATGGGCTAATGGTTTTCCCTACCTTCTTCAATTTAAATCTGGTTTGGCTTATTAAGCATCTTCCTCCAATGTGGGAGACCTGGGTTCGATCCCTGGGTCAGGAAGATCTCCTGGAGAAGGAAATGGCAACCCACTCCAGTATTCTTGCCTGGAGAATCCCATGGATTGAGGAGCCTGGTGGGCTGCATTCCACGGGGTCACAATGAGTCGGATACGACTGAGTGAATTTACTTTGGCTTATTGCCAAACCCTTATTGAGGTTCATGACCTGAGCCACAGTCAGCTCCCAGTCTTGTTTTTGCTGACTGTATAGAGCTTCTCCATCTTTAGTTGCAAAGCATATAATCAATCTGATTTCAGTGTTGACCATCTGGTGATTTCCATTTGTAGAGTCTTCTCTTTTGTTGTTGGAAGAGAGTGTCTGCTATGACCAGTGCATTCTCTTGGCAGAACTCTATTAACTTTTGCCTTGCTGTGTTCTGTACTCGAAGGCCAAATTTTCCTGTTACTCCAGGTGTTTCTTGACTTCCTACTTTTGCATTCCAGTGCCCTATGATGAGAAGGGCATCTTTTTGGGTTGTTAACTCTAAAAGGTCTTATAGGTCTTCATAAAACCATTCAACTTCAGCTTCTTCAGCATTACTTGTCGAGGCATAGACTTGGATTACTTGATATTGAATGTTTTGACTTGGAAACAAATAGAGATCATTCTGTTGTTTTTGAGACTGCATCCAAGTACTGCATTTCAGACTCTTTTGTTGACTATGATGGCTACTCCATTTCTTCTAAGGGAATCTTGCCCACAGTAGTAGATATAATGGTCGTCTGAGTTAAATTCATCCATTCCAGTCCATTGTATTTTATTGATTCCTAAAATGATGATGTTCACTCTTGTCATCTCCTGTTTAACCACTTCCAATTTGCCTTGATTCATGTGCCTGATATTCCAGGTTCCGACGCAATATTGCTCTTACAGCATTGGACCTTGCTTCAATCACCAGTCATAGTCACACATGGGTGTCGTTTTTGGTTTGGATCCATTCCTTTATTCTTCCTGGAGTTATTTCTCCACTGATCTCCAGTAGCATATATTGGGCACCTATCGACCTGAGGAGTTCATTTTTCAGTGTCCTATCATTTTGCCTTTTCATACTGTTCATTATTGTTCAGTCCCAGGAGATAGTACCACAGGTTAAACATTCCACAGGAGATAGATTCCACAATTAGTCTCAGTCCCATAAACTTCTCTCCCCTAATTCAGATGCCAATGGCAAGTCAAGGTTGTTAACTGTACTTTCGAATGATGGCTGTAAATCAGAGGTTCCTGTGAACCCCACCTTGAGTTTGATTAATACAGTAGAACAGCTCAGGGGAATCAGGAAATCAGTTTACTTACTAAGTGATTAGTTTATTATAAAAGACGTAAAAGGGATATGAATCAACAAACCATTAGATACATAGGGTGAGGTTCTGAAGGAAGGAGTTTATGTCCTTATGGATTTGGGGACCTTGTTTTAAGGCATGTGAATGCATTCTGGTTGAGAAACCTGAAAGCTCTCTGAACCCTTTTTTTTTTTTTTTTTGGGGGGGGGCGGATTTTTATAGGAACTTCCTTACAGAGACATTGCTGCTGCTGCTGCTGCTGCTGCTAAGTTGCTTCAGTCGTGTCCGACTCTGCGCGACCCCATAGACAGCAGCCCACCAGGCTTCCCTGTCCCCGGGATTCTCCAGGCAAGAATACTGGAGTGGGTTGCCATTTCCTTCTTCAAGAGATATTGCACTATTAATTAAATTATTGTCATTGGTATTGATTCAAACTCTAGCCCATTTCTCCTCCCTGGAAACAAGGGGGTGGGACTGACAGCTTCAACACTCTACTCATGGTTGATTTTCCTGACAGCCAGATACCCTCCTCTTCCCCTTTTTGTTGTTGTTCAGCTGCTCAGTTGTGTCCAACTCTTTGTGACTCCATGGAGTGCATCAAGTCAGGCTTCACTGTCCTTCACCTCAGGTGGAGCTTTAGCATCCTCTTTCCCTTAAGTCATCTTATTAACATAAACTCAGTTAAGGTTGAAAGGGACATATTATAAATAACGAGACACACATTTATCTTTATTGCTGTGAAGAACTAGGATAAGAAGCTAATATTATAGCCAAAGACAAAGATACCTCATTGATCTTATTGCTTTGAAAATCCCAAGGACTTATGGAGCCTGTCAGCCAGGGCCCATGTGTTAAGATCAAATGCATATGAAATATGCTTCCTTGGTGGCTCAGCTGTAAAGAATCTGTCTGTCAATGCAAGAATGCATGAGGAGATGTGTGTTTGATCCCTGGGTTGGGAAGATCTCCTGGAGTAGGGCATGGCAACCCACTCTGTTATTCTTGCCTGGAAAATCTCCATGGGCAGAGAATCTTATGGACAGAGAATCCAATAGACAGAGGATCCTCTTCCACAGGATCACACAGAGATGGACACACTCAGTGCACTCGTACGCCTGTATACATGGTGGACACTGATGCACCTGAATAACTCTCTAAATGACCAAACCTATCACTTTAAATACCATTTCCAGCTAAAGACAAAACTAATACAATATTGTAAAGTAATTAACGTCCAATTAAAATAAATTTTAAAAAAAGATGATTCCATTCACTGATTTTTTTTTTTTTTTACTATGTTTATGGAGGATTTTTCTCAAGATTACTTTCATGGTTGTTGCATATACAACTCCTTCTTAGGGTTCTGATCTGAAGCCCCTGACCCCAAAGTTGTCTGTTGGTCGGGGAGAGGTGATTTATGGAAGGTTACCAGAACATCACAGTAAAAAATGTTATCCTTGTTCTTGCATGGGTACTAAGTGGATTCAGTTGTGTCGACCTTTGTGCAACCTGTGGATTGTAGCCCACCAGGCTCCTCTGTCCATGGGATTCTCCAGGCAAGAAGACTGGAGTGGGTTTCCTTTTATTCCTCCAGGGGACCTTCCCAACCCAGGGATGAAACCTGCCTCTCTTAGTTCGGTTCATTTCAGTCACTCAGTCATGTCCGAGTCTTTGCGATCCCATGAATCGCAGCACGCCAGGCCTCCCTGTCCATCACCAACTCCCAGAGTTCACTCAGACTCATGTCCATCGAGGCGGTGATTACATCCAACCATCTCATCCTCTGTTGTCTCCTTCTTCTCCTGCCCCCAATCCCTCCCAGCATCAGAGTCTTTTCCAATGAGTCAACTCTTCTCATGAGGTGGCCAAAGTTCTGGAGTTTCAGCTTCAGCATCATTCCCTCCAAAGAAATCCCAGGGTTGATCTCCTTCAGAATGGACTGGTTGGATCTCCTTGCAGTCCAAGGGACTCTCAAGAGTCTTCTCCAACATCACAGTTCTAAAGCATCAATTATTCGGCGCTCAGCCTTCTTCACAGTCCAACTCTCACATCCATACATGACCAGTGGAAAAATCATAGCCTTGACTAGATGGACCTTAGTCGGCAAAGTAATGTCTCTGCTTTTGAATATGCTATCTAGATTGGTTATAACTTTTCTTCCAAGGAGTAAGCATCTTTTAATTTCATGGCTGCAATCATCATCTGCAGTGATTTTGGAGCCCCAAAAAATAAAGTCTGACACTGTTTCCACTGTTTCTCCATCTATTTCCCATGAAATGATGGGACCAGATGCCATGATCTTCGTTTTCTGAATGTTGAGCTTTAAGCCAACTTGTTTCACTCTCCACTTTCACTTTCATCAAGAGGCTTTTTAGTTCCTCTTCACTTTCTGCCATAAGGGTGGTGTCATCTACATATCTGAGGTGAATGATATTTCCCAGCAATCTTGATTCCAGCTTGTGTTTCTTCCAGTCCAGTGTTTCTCATGATGTACTCTGCATATAAGTTAAATAAGCAGGGTGACAATCTACAGCCTTGACGTTCTCCTTTTCCTATTTGGAACCAGTCTGTTGTTCCATGTCCAGTTCTAACTGTTGCTTCCTGACCTGCAGACAGATTTCTCAAGAGGCAGGTCAGGTGGTCTGGTATTCCCATCTCTCTCAGAATTTTCCACAGTTTATTGTGATCCACACCAACATCCACTGGATCATGGAAAAAGCAAGAGAGTTCCAGAAAAATATCTATTTCTGCCTCTCTTAAGCCTCCTGCATAAGCAGGGGATTGTTTACCACTAGCGCCACCTAGGAAGCCCTTCTTGTTATACTTGTTATGAAGATTTAAATTTGTGCCTTCTCCATTGTTAAGAATTTCTAGAAATTTGATCATTCTATTCCTGGTACACATAGGGAAACACCATAAGAAATGGAGATTTCCCTTGTAAACCTAAATATCTCTTAGAAAAGAGTAACTTTCATTTATTTTCCAGAGTTTTTTGTATATTTACAGTTTCTTAGAATTTACCAGTTCAAAATAACTTTACACAACAAAAGCCTATTTAGGGAATTGTATATTCTGATTTTCAGGTCCAATAGAACAAAAAACTGAGAGCATGCCCCAGATAACAGACAGCTATGGGGTCAGGGGCTTCAGGACAGAACCCCAAGAAAGAGTTGTATCTACAACAACCATGAAAGTAATCCTGAGGAAAACCCTCCATAAACTAGTGAAAGAAAAATTCAGTGAATGAAATCATCTATTGTTTTCCCATAACTTTAACGATTTCTTTTATAATATTTTCTGTCGATAATATACTGACAGAACACAAATTCTGCCATATTGTAATATAGAGCTCAGTTACTTGTTAGACTGTCTTCTGAAAAAACGTTCACTTTCTCTCTACTCTGTCTCTAATAAAACAGAAAAGAAATCTACAAAGTTTTTCATATGACTTAACTGTGTAAAAAGGGATACATTTCACAAAAGTGGTGTATAAATTATAAAATGTCCTTTTAGCCTGTCCCAGATGTTGAAGTTAAAAGACGCTTGCTCCTTGGGAGGAAAGCTATGACCAACCTAGACAGCATATTAAAAAGCAGAGACATTACTTTGCCACCAAAGTCCGTCTAGTCAAGGCTATGGTTTTTCCAGTAGTCATGTATGAATGTGAGAGTTGGATGGTCAAGAAAGCTGAGCACAGAAGAATTGATGCTTTTGAACTGTGGTGTTGGAGAAGACTCTTGAGAGTCCCATGGACTGCAGGGAGATCTAACCAGTCCATTCTAAAGGAGATTAGTCCTGGGTGTTCATTGGAAGAACTGATGCTGAGTCTGAAACTCCAATACTTTGGCCACCTGATGTGAAGAACTGACTCATTAGAAAAGACCCTGATGCTGGGAAAGATTTAAGGCAGGAGGAGAAGGGGACGACAGAGGATGAGGTTGTTGGATGGCATCACTGACTCAATGGACATAAGTTTGGGTAGACTCCGGGAGTTGGTGATGGACAGGGAGGCCTGGCCTGCTGCAGTCCATGGGGTCACAAAGAGTCAGACACGATTGAGTGACTGAACTGAACTGAACTGATGTTGAAGGTTTTTTGTATATGTGTATACCTGAGGAATAGTAATGTTTGATACATAAAATACTTCCCTGTTGTTATACAACATTTTTATGATAATATTGATTTTCTCTCCTCTCAGGTTATAATAACCTAACATTAACAAGCATATAACTTTCAAATGTGTTTTAGTCATTATGATTGAATATTTTATTTTTAATTGTGTCTCAGATCAATTGATGTTTTGTTTCACTGCTTGAATATCTCTATCTATCTTGAAAAAATATAGTGGATTTTATTTGATAAGAAAATTTGGGTGATAAAATTATCAAAGTTTCCAACCATGTGCAGGTTGTAAAAGCATTTTCAGACATGAGGCAAAATGAGAGGAAAATAAAATGTATTAGAGTCGAGATGCTGTTAGAAGAGCAGGTCACTTTCACCGGCCAGTAGCCAAATTTTTTTATCCTCAAGACAGAGAAAATCCCTGCTGGAATCATGGCATTAGGTGATTGGTTAGGATGTTATTGAGTGGGTATTTTACCTAATATAGGATTAGGGAACTGGCCTATTTGGATACAGAGGTTCATGGCAACAGCTGTGATGGGGCTTGATCAATTCCAGAGATTTTTACCCTGTGACCATGATTCAGGGCTCCACACCTGTGACCTTGGTATAGGGCTTTACAAAAAGGACATATTTATTTACCCACTGATTGACAATCCAAGTTATAATTTATCAGATAATTTTCCCCAGTCTCAATTTAACAATCCAAATCAGTGAAGAAATCAACACAAATAGTTGGACTGATTTTTCAGTATTGTTTTCAATAAAAATAAGACACTTTATATTTATTGCATCTATTGAATATCCATTGAACTTTAAAACTAATATTTTGTGCTTTTTTTATATTGTGATTTATGGAAAAAACAGAAGTAAATAAAAATGAAAGTGAAATGTACTTTGGAAAATGAGCTAAACCATATCTTTAATGTAAAAAATGATATTAAGAAATTCAGAAGCCAAATGATTGTTATGGCTTATTGACTTAAGGCACATAGATTAACTGCTGGGTAATTCTTCAGCAAAGATGGGTTTATTTAAAATCAGCAGTGGATTGGAATTCAAGCTCTGCACTTATGGTGAGCCATGTGCATGTACCCACACATCAGGAGAAGAAGCACTCTTTTATGGAAGAGAAAGGGAAGACAGGAGGGTTATAGTAAACAGTGAGTCCATGGCTCTTCGTTGGCTGAGTTCTTGTCAGAAAAGAAGAGTCTTTCTTCTTCCTGTTGGACTCAACTGTCATGGAAGGGCATGAAAACTACCTCTCTGGCCTTCCAACTTTAACTTTATGTTTATTAATTTTTATAAAATCCAACATAACTAAAGTATCCTTCTTACTCATTTATACAATAGAGAATATCTTTAAGATAAGCTGGGGTCTCCATATTAGTAATTATAACTTGCTTAATATCACTTATATTAAGAATAAATAACAGTTCATTTGCATGAAAGCTTCCCTGGTGGCTTAGATGGTAAAGCGTCTGCCTGCAATGCAGGAGACAGGGGTTCAATCCCTGGGTTGGGAAGAGCCCCTAGGGAACGAAATGGAAACCCACTCCAGGGAGCCTAGCAGGCTACAGCCCATGGGGTTGCAAAGAGTCAGACATGACTGAGCGACTTCATTTTATTTTATTTTTTAATTTGGATGAAACCTTTTATACTAAAAGAGAGTTTTTGCTTGAATTGGATGTAAGAGTGTTATATCTCCAAATAAATTCGTCCTCACACAAAGCATAATTACACATTTTTTAAAAAATCAGGAATATAAAACATTAATATATTATTTTTACTTTTTGTAAGGAAAAGATAACATTTTATTTATGAACTATTTCTTCTTGCTTATTAATATTTGAATTACAGAAAAATTAGCATTCATAAATTTTAGAATCTGATTCTAAATATTTAGCATTAATTAGCCTTGTAAATACCATATAATGTTTGAATACCTTCAATATCTCCACAGATAGTCATTTATAATTTTATTAAAGACAGGTGCCTAACCTATATTCTGGAAAGTTCATTGATGTTTGCATAATTCTGTTGGCAAAGATTGCACATTATCATCCTCTGTAGGTTCCCCTCATTATTTTTTTTTTTCTGTGCTATGAATTCTTACATAGATATGAATAAAGTACTTTCCACATGATAGTCTTTAATATAATGAAGATGACTGTAAGAAATCCCTAGTTTGTTCCACTTTTTTGAACCATGCTACATGACTTTTGGAGAAGGAATTGTCAACCGGAGAGCCTGGTGGGCTACAGTCCACGGGGTCACAAAGAGTTGGACACGACTGAATGACTAACAGACATATGAACACACACAAAGTATTTTTATTCATTTATTTATTTCACTGTGCAAGCTTCCCTGATGGCTCAGATGGTAAAGCATCTCCCTGCAATGGGGGAGACTGGGGTTTGATCCCTGGGTTGGGAAGATCCCCTGGAGAAGGAAATGGCAATCTACTCCAGTACTTTTGCCTGGAAAATCCCATGGGTGGAGAAGCCTGATACAATCCATGTGGTCCCCATGGTCACAAAGAGTTGGACAAGACTGAGCGACTTCACTTTCACTTTCTTTACACATGGCTTTCAGTTTTTTTCATTCTGTCTTATATTTATTTTCATTTTTAATGATCTTTTAGAAATGTGCTTAATAGAACATTGAAGGGATAAGGAATAGATTGTGAGTTTATGAGTTTGGGATTGACATGTACACTCTGCAGTATTTGAAACAAACAAAAAGGAGATAATGCAAAAAAGAAAAGCTGAATTTAGCTTTCTAAGTCAAGAGAAGTTACAATTGTGTAAGTGTCCCTAATCTTCATAAACTACCTGAAATTATATGCAAACTATTTTTTTCATGAACATTTCTTCTGCCAATGAAGTAATTTTCACCAGATTCCAGAAATGTCATAAATTTCACTAATTAATGACAGTAATTCACAATCTTTTAGATGTATTAATAAAAAAGAAAAACAGTGTGAGCCTGTTCGCTTACTTGGATTTCACATTAACAACAGAATTTGCATTTTTTAAAATAAAATTAAACTCTCTAAAATTTTATATGCATAAATAACATTTTTGGCAGATTCTTTATTTGCATATTTACCTGCT
This sequence comes from Capricornis sumatraensis, assembly GCF_032405125.1. Lineage (NCBI taxonomy): Eukaryota > Metazoa > Chordata > Mammalia > Artiodactyla > Bovidae > Capricornis > Capricornis sumatraensis. The sequence goes on from NC_091080.1 coordinate 15,717,789, forward strand.
TGCTAAAAGTTATTTGTAACCCAAAATCAATATGTGTGGCACTTCCACAGCGTGTCATTCATGTACTTGTGCACAACAATGAAAGTTTGCATCACCCATATGCAAGTTCCGAGCTGAGGGTGATGAAGGTGGTGCTCTTCCTTCTTATTTAAGCTCTCATACTGTAAACAAGTGGTCTTTTCATGGTCTATTTAATGCCAGGCTTGTCATGTTTTTGTGTTTTTTTCATTGTTGTTGGCAATATCTGTTTTAAAAATAATGCCCAAACATCGTACTGTAGTATCTCCTAATGTTCATAGTGAAAAGCATGCTATGAAGGACTTAGAATAACATATTTGTTAGATTAGCTTTATTCAGGCATGAGTTATAGTGCTGTTACTTTAATGTTAAAAAATCAGTAATATTTAATGATTTTTTGTGATTCTAATGACAGTCAAAATATACTATATGATAATAGTATGATAAAATATTGTGATAAAATCACAATCCATCTTTAAGCAGAAGCACATTTAAAACAAGGTAATATATTGATCAGTGGATAGAAATGTAACCAGAAGCTCACAGAAACCTAACTCAGCTATAGTTTATCTAGGAGCAATTGTTTGATAGTCCCTAAATTAGTGTTTCCAGCAACTTTATAGAACATGACTACCTATCAACATAAATAACAATAATTGAATGTATAAGCATATATTTGTTAAAACAAAATAATCTTAAAGATGTATCATACACAATTTTATCCTTTTTTTTTTTTTCAGATTGCTGTTTTGAAATGAAGTGTTAAATCTTGACATTATCCTAGTAGATTTTATCCCATTCTTTCAGTCTACCAGAAATCTTTTAGTACAGAGTTATAACTTTTTGTTTTAGTCAACTAATTAAAACTTAAAGCATGATAACCGTATTTCTGGTACTGTCTAAAATGGTATCATTAAGAATATAGTCAGGATGAAGGAAGAGTAGTTGGACAAGGAGTACATCTCTCTCCTGGGATACTCCACTTTAGACACAGAAGTGCATGCAGAACACCAGCTGAGAGTGGACAGAAGTACCTGACCAGTGGAAAAGAATATATCAAACCACACAAAACTCAGTATGATGAAGGAACATGGGGGAAAAACAGGTGGGTGGGGGAGTTGAAGCAGGGGTCTGATCCCCACAGCAGGACAATTGTCTAACTCAGAGGAGAAACATTTAAGGCTGAGAGTGAAACAGCAGATCTGTGGCAGTCTAAATGGATGAGAATCAGACAGTCCTTGCTGCAGCCATACACACCCCGGATGAGGACACAGATCCCCTAGAAGGTGCAGCGGCTGGGAGCTGTTGTTTAGAGATTGTGAAGCAATCCTAGGGTGGGGGCTGCTGTTGACTGCAGAGAGATGTATTGAGGGGATGTGAGGGAGGGGATTGCGGTGAGAAATGCCTGTGGAGGAAAACCAGCAGCCATGGAAGCAAGGCTACACTGCTGAGTCACGCGTAGGGGGTGAAGACATCACCATAGCCTCTCTTTCTCCATCTGCCAGCATTGAGAGCTGAACAGTAGAGAGGCTGGCCCATCAAACACCTGATGCACTGAACTACAGAGAAGGACCCTACCCAGGGTGCCACTTTAAGTGCCTGATGTGCTGATCTACAGAGTAGGACCCCAGCTGGGGAGCCCCTCTATGTGCCTGACATGCTAAACAACAGAGAAGGACTCCAGGCAAGGGATCCCTCTAAGTGACTGAATGGGTGGAGCTAAAGAGAAAGACTGGCCAAAAAGGCTTTCTGATCACCAGCTAGACAAAAGATTCTGATGGGGCCATAACTCCTGTGGTGGAGGCAGTTTGTGTCCCTGCACACTTGGCCCCACCTGGGTTTCTGCAAGCCAAGCAGCTGCACTACCTTCACACTCAACCCTCACTGGGGCAGAGCTGCCAAAGGAAAAAAGAAAAATAAAAACCCAGCTTTGGGTCTATGCATACAGGGTCACTTCAGTTGTGTCCAATTCTTTGCGAACCTGTGTACTGTGGCCTTCCAGTCTTCCTAACAGGGGGGCTCTCCAGGCAAGAATACTGGACCGTATTGGCCAATACTGGTTGCCATACCCTTCTAGAGCACTCTATTTCCTGCTGCCCTAGCTGCCAACCCCCCTGAGTACCTGGTGCTGCCAGAACCCCTGCGACCCAAGCAGTTGCACCGCCTCCACACCTGGCCCTCACAGGGGCATACCCAAGTTCTCCAGGGCAGCTTCAGGAGCAAATCCCAGGGGATGACTCACATGCAGAGGTGGAAATAAAACCATAATTGAAACCCAGGGCAGTGTAACTAAGGAAGAAGACCCCAAACCTTCCCACCAGCTTTGCAGGCTGCAGATTAAATCCACATGATCAACTAGGCAGACTCTGTCTCTTCTGGAATATTAAAAGGACATTGAGAGCTCCCACAAAAGAAAATGCACTAGTTCTGATAGCTGAGAACATTGGAGGCAAGAACACACATGACTAGGACCAGATGAGAAACTGAGCTGCCTTCACAGCAGGTCCAGAGACCAGCATAGTGCTGGAGGGCAGCCTAAGGAGTTGAGGTGGACTGTGACTCCCAGCGAGGGAAAGGACTCTGATAGCAATGACTCAAGAAAAACATTATTTTCACATTTTGACTTGCTCAGCAGATTCTTTTGGATTTATTTTTCTTTTTTTTCTCTTTTGTTGTAGTTGCCAATTTTATTGACATGATGAAATCTAATTAAGCTTTTGAGCTTTTTCCTTTCCGTTTTTTTTTTTTTTTTTAAGTTACACTTTTTATTGTTGCTATAAAACTCTTCCTCTCCGTTGGGCTTTTGCAGTTCCGTGGAGTTTTCCTTTTTCATTCTTCCTCCATTTTTTTTCCTTTTCTCTCTTTTTTCCCCCTAAATTTTAATTTTCAACCTATTATTATTTTTTCTACACTTATTTCTTCGTTTGCTTTTCCTACTGTACTTTTTGCCTTGCAGCTAATCTTTAATATATATAAGTCTTCTTTATCTACCTCTATTTAACTTTGCATATTTATACTTTCTTTCCTTTCCTCTCAACATATTTGCCAGTTTTGTTTTCATTGCTTTATTTCCCACTTGGCACCTTGCTTTACTTTTGTTTTCCAGTTTGTGCTTTAGTTAGTTTTGTTTTTTGGCTTTTTGGTTTCCTTTGATCACTGAGTCAATCTACTATACTTTATTTTTTGTTGGACTGTTTTGATTTCACTTATGGGTGCATATGTATATGTGTATATGCCATTATTTTAATTATTATTTGCCTGATTTTATAACTGCCATTTCTCTGGGGTTCTTCTTTGGTTTCTCAGTTTGGAGCATTTGTTTTAATCTTACTTAATGTCATAACATATCACATTTGGAATCTTTGTTCCTGTCCAGAGATCAAGCCCTGAGCCTTTGAAGTGGGCACACTGACTCCAAGACCCTAGACTATCAGAGAACTAACCCTAGGGAGTATCAAACAGTGAGAACTCACACAAACAAAACTACTTGAATACAAGACCTGGCATCACTTAACCAACAGTAACACCCTGTGCAGAACATCTCATCTAAACAACAAACAGAACAAAAATACAAACACATACATCAGCAGACAGGATTACCACATAATTGACCTTGCTCATCAGAGGAAAAACAAAAGAAAACAAAACTCAATACAAATCTCACGCTATATGAAGCTTATGCAATCCACTGGATAAACCTTAAAGGGGCAGAAACCAAAAGGAAGAAATAATTCAGTCTTGAAGCCTGGGAAAAAGAGACCTCAAACACAGTAAGTTAAAAAAAAAAAAAAGAGATAACGAAAAGGCAGAGAAATACTACACAAATGAATGAATAAACTAGAAACACAGAAGTCCAAAAAAAATAAAAAAAAATGAAGAGGACATATGAAAACTCAGTGAAAAAAAGACTTCAGAATAATGATGTAAAGATGATCAAAAACCTAAACAAAATGGAGAAAATCCAAGAATCAAATAGCAAAGACCTAGAAGAATTAAAGAAGACATACATACAGAGACAAACTACACAATTGCTGAAATTAAAAATACTCTAGAAGGAATCAATAGCAGAATATATGAACAAGAATGAATCAGTGAGGTGGAAGATAAAATGATGGGAATAACTTCTGAAGAGCAGAATAAATTAAAAAAATGAAAAGACCTGCGGATATTCTTAGAGACCTCTACGACAATATCAAATGCAACAACATTGGAATTACAGGGGTCCCAGAAGAAGAAGAGAAAGAGAAAGGGTAAGAGAAAATTTTTGAAGAGATTATAGTTGAAAACTTCCTCAACATGGAAAAGGAAATCATTAATCAAATCCATGAGATGCAAATATTCCCATAAAGGATAAACCCACGGAGAAACACACCAAGACACATACTAATCAAATGAACAAAGATTAAACACAAAGAATATAAAAAGCAGCAATGGAAAAACAACAAGGGCAATTCCATACGTTTAACAGCTGATCTTTCAGCGGAAACTCTATCCAGAAGTAAAGCTCTCATTGTTTTTAGATGACATGATACTGTACACAGAAAATCCTAAAGACAGTATCAGAATATTAGTAGAGCTAATTAGTCAATTTAGCAACATTGCAGGATACAAAATCAATGCACAGAAATCACTTGCACTTCTATATACTAACAATAAAAAATTAGAAAGAGAAATTAAGAAATCAATCCCATTCACCACTGCAACAAAAACAATAAAATATCTAGGAATAAAATTACCTAAGGGGACAAAGAACTATACACAGACATTTATAAGACAATGATGAAATAAATCAAAGGTGACATAAACAGATGGAGAGATATTCCATGTTCTTGGGTAGCAAGAATTATTGTGAAAATGACTATACTGCCAAATGCAATCTACATATTCAATGCTATCCAATCAAATTACCAATGGCATTATTCACAGAATTAGAACCAAAATTTTCACAATTCATATGGAAACAGAAAAGACCCCAAGTAGCCAAAGCAGTCTTGAGAAGAAGAATGGAGCTGGAGGAATCAACCTTCCTGACTTCAGAATATATGACAAAGCTACAGTCATCAAGACAGTGTGGTACTGGCACAAAAACAGAAATATTGACCAATGGAATAAGATAGAAAGACCAGAAATAAACTAATGCACCTAAGGGTATCTTATTTTTGACAAAGGAGGTAGGAATATACAATGGGGCAAAGACAGTCTCTTTGCTAAATGGTGCTGGAAAAATTGAACAGCTACATGTAAGAGAATGAAATTTCCTATCACCATACACAAAGATAACTCAAAATGGATTAAAGACCTAAATGTAAGAAGATAAACTATAAAACTCTTAGGGGAAAACATAGACAGAGCACTCCATGAGATAAATCAAAGCAATATCCTCTATGACCCACCTCCTGGAGTAATGGAAATAAAATAAAATTAAACAAGTAGAACCTGATTAAACTTAAAAGCTTTTGCACAGCAAAGGAATCTATAAGCAAGGTGAAAAGACAACCCTCAAAATGGGAGAAAACAATGACAAATGAAACAACTGACAAAGGATTAATTTTCAAAACATACAAACAACTCATACAATTCAATGCCAGAAAAACAAACAATCTGATCAAAAACTGGGAAAAAGACCTAAACAAGAATTTCTTCAAAGAAGACATACAGATGGCTAACAAGCACATGAAACGATGCTCAACATCTCTCATTGTTAGAGAAATGCAAATCAAAACTATAATGAGATATCACATTACACCTGTCAGAATGGCAATCATCAAAAAGTCTGCAAACAATAAATGCTGGAGAGGGTGTAGAGAAAAGGGAGCTCTCTTGCACTGTTGGTGGGAATGTAAATTGATATGGCCACTATGAAAGATGGTATGGAGATTTCTTTAAAAACTAGGAATAAAACCACCATATGACCCAGTGATCCCACTCCTAGACATATTCCCTGAGGAAACCAAAATTGAAAAAGACACATGTATCCCATTGTTCATCGAAGTTTCATTTACAATAGCTAGAACATGGAAGCAAACTAGATGTCCACAAACAGATGAATGGATAAAAAAACTGTGGTACGTATACACAATGGATTATTACTCAGTCATATAAAGGAATACATTTGAGTCAGTTCTAACGAGGTAGATGAACCTAGAGCCTACTATACAGAATGAAGCAAGTCAGAAAGAGAAAGATAAATGTTGTGTTCTAATGTATATATATGGAATCTAGACAAATGGTACTGAAAAAATTATTTACAGGGCAACAGTGGAGAAACAGACACAGAGAATAGACTTATGGACATGCGGAGAGGGGAGGAGAGGGTAAGATGTATGGAAAGAATAACATGGAAACTTACATTACCATATGTAAAATAGATAGCCAATGAGAATTTGCTGTATGGCTCAGGAAACTCAAACAGGGGCTCTGTATCAGCCTAGAGGGATGGGATGGGGAGGGTGATGGGAGGGAGGTTCAGAAGGGAGGGATATATGTATACCTTTGGCTGATGCATGTTGAGGTTTGACAGAAAACAACAAAACTCTGTAAAGCAATTATTCTTCAAGTAAAAAGTAAATTAAAAAAATAATATAGCTTTGAAGAAAAATTAAAAAAAAATTTAATTGCACAATATTTGTCAAAATTTTGTTTCAAAGTATTTTCCCTCTTACTTTTGAAGATATAAAGATGAATAAAATCAGTTGTTTTATTTATCAATGAATTTGAAGTCAGGTTGAAAGAACAGAGAATGATGAGATGACGTATTGTTTAATGGAAGAAGAAAGCACATTTTATAGTTAGAAAACTGAAGTTCAAGTGACAGTTCTGTATGTTTTGGTCAAATTGATTAATATTTGTGAGCTAAATACAATAATATCTGACTAACACAGCCACTTCTCTGATAGCTCAGTTGGTAAAGAATCCACCTGCAGTGCAGGAGACACTGGTTCGATTCCTGGGTCGGGAAGATCCACTGGAGAAGGGATAGACTACCTACTCCAGTATTCCTGAGCTTCCCTTGTGCTCAGCTGGTAAAGAATCCAGGGTTTGGAAGATCCCTTGGAGAAGGAAAAGACTATCCACTCCAGTATTCTGGCCTGGAGAATTTCATGGTCTATATAGTACTCTTGGCTGGAAAATCCCATGGACAGAGGAGCCTGGAAGGCTACAGTCCATGGGGTTGCTGAGGGTCAGACACGACTGAGCGACTTCACTTTCACTTTTCACTTTCATGCATTGGAGAAGGAAATGTCAACCCACTCCAATGTTCTTGCCTCGAGAATCCCAAGGATGGGGGAGCCTGGTGGGCTGCCCTCTATGCTGTTGCACAGAGTCGGACACGACTGAGCTACTTTCCCTTTCAACACAACCACAGTCAGCATAAAATGAGCTCATACATCAAAAAACAGTTTGTATAGTACTAGCAAAATTTACAACTACTTTTAAAAATTCAAGTTCAGAAAGATTTACTGCATTAAAAATAGCATAAATTTTAACGATTAATATGTAGTTTTGTTTTAATTTCAGATGGCTTATGTCTGCCTTGATAATTATAAATATCTACATCTGGATGTCTCTATCATTGGGAATAACATAGGAGGTATTTCTATAAAGGATAGGAAAGTAGTAAAATAGTTTATTAAAAGCATCCTCATTTTGAACATTATAGATGTGATATAGGTCTTTGTTAATGACTTTGTAGCCTCTAAAGATATATAACAGGTTTTTTAATTATATGAAGATAAATGTGAGAAATGTATATGATGGACTGAAATGAGAAGATGTAGAACCATGGAAGAAAAACTATTTACTATTTCAGTTCAGTTCAGTTCAGTCGCTCAGTCATGTCCGACTGTTTGCGACCCCATGAATCACAGCATGCCAGGCCTCCCTGTCCATCACCAATTCCCAGAGTTCACTCAGACTCACGTCCATCGAGTCAGTGATGCCATCCAGCCATCTCATCCTCTGTCGTCCCCTTCTCCTCCTGCCCCCAATCCGTCCCAGCATCAGAGTCTTTTCCAATGAGTCAACTCTTCTCATGAGGTGGCCAAAGTACTGAAGTTTCAGCTTTAGCATCATTCCTTTCAAAGAAATCCCACGGCTGATCTCCTTCAGAATGGACTGGGTGGATCTTCTTGCAGTCCAAGGGACTCTCAAGAGTCTTCTCCAACACCACAGTTCTAAAGCATCAATTCTTTGGCGCTCAGCCTTCTTCAAGCATAAGGTAAATTCAGGATGAGTTAAGGTAGTGTTTTCTTGAATGAAAATAAATTTTAAAAAGAATACAGAGAAGAATTTCTGCTTCAGAAATTTTTGATTTTCAAATTATAGAATTAATGTGCATTTTAACAACTGAATACTATTAAATTTAAATTAATTTAATTTAATTTAAAGTACAAAGCTAATTTTCTCTGTTACTCTTTCTTCAAAACATACACATAAATACAAAAACACTTCATTACGTCCTTTAGGTAATCAAATTTTAACCTTCTGATGTACATTTTTACACTCTGTTATCTCTACTTGAGTAAAAATATACACACTTGCGTTTCCAAATATTAAAGCTTATTTTTTTCCATTAGAATTGTACTATATGTGCTGGTGGTTTAGATTACTTCTTTAAAAATGTGGCAATTGACTTAATATGAGATCAGAGAAGAAAAAAAAAAAAGGATAATAGAAATTTTCACCATAAATAACTAAACAATAGATCCTTACAAGGAATAGGAAAGGTGGGAGAAAGAAGCACTATTGGTAGGAAGGAGTAAACAATTGAAATATCATTTCAGTATCATATACTGAAATTGAGTTTAGTTAATGTAATAAATAAGATTGATTTCTTCATAGCAAATGAACATTACTATTTTTATTTGTGGGAATATCATATATGCTTTTCTTCTTTTGCATATTCTATCTTATAGCTATCTATTTATTACATAATTTATAAAAATATTTTATACTTTATTTTCCTCATTTTTAGTTTCCTTAAAATGGTAAAATAATGGGTTAAGAAGAGAAACTCCTAGGGAGCATAAAGGACATCAGTCTATATTATGAGCCTTCATTTAATTAATTAATAAGAGTAGTTTAATAAAACTCAGTGTTTGCTACATAGCAGATGTTTCATGTATGAATGGATAGATTAGTGAATTAAAATAGCTAGCTGGGAATTCATGAGCAGTGTAAGAAAAGGGAAAGGAGAGCCCAAGACTGAGGAGTGGAAGACACCAAGCAACAGAGCTTTGATTTTCTCTCTCCACAAAATTAATATGAGTCTTATCTAGTTAAAAAGTGATGGAGAATATTCTTAACTCAAGTGTATATTTTCCATTAAGAAGCAATAAACAATGTAGCAATTGTGGCTATAACTGAAAAAGGCATTTTAGCTCATTTTAAATCAAACTTTCTTTGGTCTAAACTATTATATAACAATATTCAATTCAAATTTCTATTGGATTTTGACACACATAAGTGTCATAGTTACTGGATACTTAAACAAAAGAGGCAACTTTATTTTTTACTTGAAAAAGAAACACTGATTTTTAATTTGTTATTATATTTGTAATTGCATACTTCAACTACACTGATTGAAGTGATATGTGAATTTAATAATAAAGATAATACTAATTTCACAGACTATTTGAAAATTGATATAAAATGACTAATAAAAGTGAGAAAAGTATATATATATATATATACCTTTCACTTTATGTCCAAGTATTTGGAAATTTTGTAGTCTATAGGGTGGTAAACCATCTACTTGTTACAGGTGTTTAGGTATCTTTGTACCTGGAGTTTAGGCATCAAGGTTAATTGGAATATTTGTTGAATTTATAATGTATGTTGTTGTTTATAAGACTCTGAGAACTGCTATGGGCTTAAATGGAATCTGTTTGGCTACTAGGCATTATTATGTTTTAGTAATGTTATTAAAGAAAAACAAGAGGGAAAGAATAACTCATTATTTTTATCGGAATTGTTCTAAGCTGTTTGGCACATATGTCGCAGAATCATAAAGAAGGAAACTAACATTTCTGATGGGGATATGAATCATATCACACAATATTTTCACTTCAAAAACTTAGAAGGAAAGTAGAAGGACATATATATGACAGGTACCTCTAAAAGCTCTGCTTTAAAATTTGTGAATTTTATTTGGGTACAGATACCTAGTCAATCATGTATCTCCAGGGTTTCTCAGTTCTTGCTAACAAAGAGGTACAATTATATGTCACATTCATATTTATTACAATAAAAAGTTACTTATGCTGTAATTTGAATGAATAACTTCCAACATTGCCCAAAGTATAAAAATGCTTAAGACTAAGTCATAGTGATCTATTAATATATACTTCACTTGAATAATAAAAATATATTGCCTATGGAATAATTAGTTATCAAAAGAGGAACAATAACCTTCAATCTTCACTTGAAACTATCACACCACTGTTAATTGGATGTACCTGATATGAAATGAAAGGTTTAAAGAATTAGAGAAGAGGAACAGTAAGAAAACTGAGAGGAAAAATAAACTAGAATTGTTGAAAATTATTTCTGCACAAAACCAGCATGCAAATGTTTTTAGCAACATCATTTTGCCTATTGGAAACAAGCAATTTCACTGTTTGCCTATTGGAAACAAGCCTTCTACTGATGAATGAATATCCTCCAACTTATGAATGGATGAAAATGTTTATATATATACAAGAGAATACTTTTCATCTATGAAAAAGAATGCAGTATTGACACAAGGTACCACACAGATGAACTTTGAGAATGTTATTACAAGTGAAAGGAACCAGTCACAAAGACATATTCCATTCAAATAAGTTATTCACAGTAGGAAATGTATTTTGTTTTTCAGTCACTAAGTTGTGCCCTACACTTTGCCACCCCATGGACTGCAGTATATGAGGATTCCCTTCACTATCTCCCAGAGTTTGTTCAAACTCATGTTCATTGAGTAGCTGATGCTATCCGACTATCCCATCCTCTGGTGCCCCCTTCTGCTTCTGCCCTCAATCTTCCCCAGCATCAGGGTCTTTTCCAATGAGTTGGCTCTTCCCATCAGGTGGCCAAACTATTGCCCTAGTTTGATCTCCTTGCAGTCCAAGGGACTCTCAAGAGCCTTCTCTAGCACCACACTTCAAAAACACCAATTCTTGGGCACTCAGCCTTCTCTATGTTCCAATTCTTACATCCATTCACGACTATGGGGAAAAAAAAAATCAAAAAAAGCTTTGATTATATGGACCTTTGTTGGCAAAGGTGTTTCTTTACTTTTTAATATGCTGTCTACGTTTGTCATAGCTTTTCTTCCAAGGAGGAAGCATCTTTTAATTTATAGAGCTAAATAAAGTATAGCTAAAAAGAGCTATAAAGAAAGTATAGCTAAAGAAAGTAAACTAGTGATTGGGGAGCTGGGATAGAAGAATCGTGGGTGAAGATGAAGAGTACATGCTTTTTTCCTGAGGTGATGTGAGTGCTCTAAAACTGAGTGTGGCTATGGTGGCACACATCTGTGAAATACCAATAATGATAAACTGTATGCTTTCTGTTGATGAATTGTATGGAATATGAATTGTATATCAATAAAACTGTTAAGACAGTGGAGACAAAGGAGAAGAAGATGACAGAGGATGAGATGGTTGGATAGTATCACTACTCAATGAACATGAGTTTGAGTAAGCTCCAAGAGTTGGTGATGGGCAGGGAAGCCTGGTGTGCTGCAGTCCATGGGGTCACAAAGAGTTGGCCACAACTGAGCAACTGAACTGAACTGAACTGAAAACTGTTATGAAAAATAGTATGGAGACTACGCTTGTACTCACCAAGTATTAACATCTTACATTTGAATAGTACACTTATCAAAATTAGTGAACACATATTGATACACTTATTATTAAATAGTGACTGTGTTTATTCAATACTTAAATTTTTAAAATGAATATCATTTTCTGTTTCATATCCTGATCCTTTATCTATTTAATAATCATGTCACCTTATGCTCTTCTCAGTTGTGACAATTTTTCAAACTTTTACAAGTGTATCTTGTTCTACTGCATTTCACTTTATTGTACTTCACAGATACTGTGGTCCTTTTATTTTTACAAACTGAAGTTCGTGCAACCCTTCATCAAGCAAAACTATTGGCACTATTTTCCAAAACTATTTACTCACTTCATGTCTTTGTGTTATGTTTCAGTAATTCTTCTAATATTTCATGCATATATATACCCCACAAAGAATCATCTCAATTATAAGGCAAATCCTAACAGCCATGAAAGGGGAAATGACAACCACACAGGAGAGGTGGGGACTTTAACACTCAACTTGCACCAATAGAGAGATAATCCAGAGAGAAAGTTGACAAGGAAGCACAAGCCTAAAATGACATATTAGACAAAATAGGCTTAACTGAAATTTAGAGAGCATTCATTCTGTAAGTAGCATAATACACTTTCTTCTCAAATGCACACAGAACATTATTTAGTGTAGTTCACATCTTAGGTAACAAAGAAAGCCTCAATAAATTTAACAAAACTGAAATTATGTCAAGTATCTTTCCTGACAATGAAGTTATGAGAGTAGAACTCTATTACAGAAAAAACAAACAAACAAACAAACAAACAAACACTGACATCTGATAGCTCAACAGAATCCAACAACATATTAAAAGACTCATATACTCAAATCAAATGGAACTTATCCAGGGTGCAAAGAATATTCAATATATACAAAGTAATCAAGGTGATACACAACATTAAAAATTGTAGAATATTATAGTTTCAATAGATGCAAAAAGCTTTTGACAAAATTCAACACCAATTTTTGAGAAAATCTCTCCAGAATATGTGCTTAGAGGGAACCTTCTCTACATAATACAAGTCATATAAAACAAACTTACAACCAACATCATACTCAATGGTGGAAAGCTGAAAGCATTTCTTCCAATATCAGAAACAAGAATAGGCTGTTCACTCTTGCCACTTAAAAAAAAAAGTTATATAATGTTTCTTTTTATTTACTGAAGTTTAATTTACAATATTATGTTATTTTCAGATATACAACTTGATAATTTTATATTTTTATACATTGCAAAATGATCACTAGTATAAGTTCTAGCTACTACTTGTCACCATACAAAGTTATTACAATGTTATTGCCTACATTCACCAATTTTATTCAGCGTAGTTTTGGAAGTCCCAGACATGGCAATCAGAGAAGACTATGGAGTCCAGATTGGTAAGAAGTTAATTTTCACTTTTTGCAGATGACATGATACTATACATAGAAAATCCAAAAGATATTACCAGAAAACTACTAGAGTTCATCAATGAATCTGATAAAATTGCATATCAAAACATTAATACACAGAAACCTCTTGCATTCCTATACACTAACAATGAAAGTTCAAAAAGAAAAATGAAGGAAATAATCCCATTATCATTACATCAAAAAGAATAAAATCTGTAAGAATAAACTTACCTAAGAAGGAAAAAGACCTGTACTTAGAAACCTGTAAGTTATTAATGAAAGTAATCAAAGATGAAACAAATAGAGAGATATACTCTGTCTTTGGATTGGAAAAATTAATACTGTGAAAATGATTATACTGTCCAATCCATCTATCTAGTCAATGTAATCCTTTTGAAATTATCAATGGAATTTTTCACAGAAGGAGAATGGAAATTTAAAAAATTTGCATGGAAACCCACACACAAAAGCCCGAATAGCCAAGGAATCTTAAGAAAGTAAAACAGAGCTGGAGATATCAGGTTCCCTCATTTTAGGCTATACTACAAAGTTACAGTCTTCAAAAAGGTATGGTACTGGTACAAAAACAGAAATATATCTCAATGGAACAGGTTAGAATGTCCAGAAATAAACCCATGCACCTATGGTCAGCAAATCTACAACTAAGAAAGCAAGACATACAGTGGAGAAAAGATAGTTTCTTCAATAGGTGGTTCTGGGAAAATTGGACAGCTATGTGTAAAAGAATAAAATTAGGATACTTACTAATACCACACACAAAAATAAACTCAAAAATGAATTAAAAAAGCTAAATGTAAAGCTGGATACTGCAAAAGTTTTAGAGAAAAACAGAACACTCTCTGACATAAGTCACAGCAAGATCCTTTTGGACACACCCTTTAGAATATGAAAATAAAAATAAACAAATGGGACCGAATTAATCTTAAAAGCTTTTCACATCAAAGGAAACCATAAAAAAATTCAAAAGAAACCCCTCATAATGGGGAAAAATTGCAAACAAAACAACTGACAAGGGATCAATCTCCAAAATATCAAAACAGCTCATATAGCTAGATCTAAATAGATGTTTCTCCAAAGAAGTGATACAGATGGCCAAAAAACAAATGGCAAATGAAAAGATTCTCAGTATCATTAATTATTAGAGAAATGAAAATCAAAACTACATTGTGGTATCAGCTAACACTGGTCAGATTGTCATCATCTAAAATTCTACAGTGTTTGTGAGATGTAAATTAGCCTAGCCACTATGGGGAATGTTATTGATGCCCTTTACAAAAACTAAAATTATAGCTACTATATTACCCAGAAATCCTGCTGCTATGAATGTACCCTGAGAAAGCCATAATTCAAAGATGAATGCACCCCAGTGTTTGTTGCAGCATTATTTACAATAGCAAGGACATGTGTGCAACCTAAATGTCCATTCACAGATGAACAGATAAAGAAGATGTGGTAATATATACAATGGATTATTATGATTTAGAACAAGCCATAAAAAAGAATGAAATAGTGTCATTTGCAGTGACATGGCTGGACCTAAAGATTGCCACTCAGAGCAAAGTAGATTAGAAAGAGAAAAACAAATATCTATAATATTGCTTATATTCAGAATGTAGAAAAATGATATAGATGAATATACTTGCAAAGCAGAAATTAGCCACAGATGTCGAAAGCAAACTTATGGCTACCAAGGTGGGAAGTGGGGATAGGCTGAAATGGAAGATAGAGATTGATGTATACACACGACTATATATAAAATAGATAATTAATGAGGACCTCCTATGCAACCTAGAGAACTCTACTCAGTGTTCCGTGGTGACCTAGATGGGAAAGGAATCTTGAAAAGAGTGGATGTATGTGTATGTGTATGTGTATGTGTATGTGTATGTGTATGTGTATGTGTATGTGTATGTGTATGTATATGTATAACTGATTCACTTTTCTATATAGCATAAAACCAACACAGCATTGTAAATCAACTACACTCCAATACCAGTTAACTAAAAAAAAAAGAAGAAGATAATCAATATGGAAGAAATAACCTTCTCTTAGAAGAAGATGCCATCCAGGTCTTTTAGAGCTAGAAAGAAGTCAATGCTTGGCTCCAAAGGACAGGCTAACTCTCCTGTTAGGAACTAAAGCGGGTAGTGACTTGAAGTTGAAGCCAAACCTCATTTACCATTCTGAAAATATTATTACCCTTAAGAATTATGCTAAATCTACTCTGATGGTGCTCTATAAATAGAACAACAAAGCCTGGATGACAGCACATCTGTTTGCAACCTGGTTTACTGAATATTTTAAGCCCACTATTGAGATCTACTGATCAAAAGAGAAGCTTCCTTTCAAACTATCACTACTTATTTGCAATGCACCTGGGCACCCAAGAGTACTGATGGAGATGGATGAGATTAATGTTGTTTTCATGCCTGCTAACATGACATCTTTTCTGCAGCCCATGGATTAAGCAGTAGTTTTGACTTTCAAGTTTCATTACTTAAGAAATCCATTTAAAGTTATAGATGCTGTAGATAGTGGTTCCCTTGGTGAATTCTGGCAAAATAAATAAAAAGCCTTCTGAAAAGTATTCACTATTCTAGTTGCCATTAAGAACTTTGGTGATTCTTTGGTAAAGGTAAAAAAAAAAATCAACATGTACAAGAGTTTGGAATAGGTTGACTCCAATCTTCCTGAATGCTGGAGAGGGTGTGGAGAAAAGGGAACCCTCCTACACTGTTGGTGGGAATGCAAACTAGTACAGCCACTATGGAAAACAGTGTGGAGATTCCTTAAAAAATTGCAAATAGAACTACCTTATGACCCAGCAATCCCACTGCTGGGCATACACACCGAGGAAACCAGAATTGAAAGAGACACATGTACCCCAATGTTCATCGCAGCACTGTTTATAATAGCCAGGACATGGAAACAACCTAGATGTCCATCAGCAGATGAATGGATAAGAAAGCTTTGGTACATATACACAATGGAGTATTACTCAGCCGTTAAAAAGAATTCATTTGAATCAGTTCTGATGAGATGGATGAACCTGGAGCCGATTATACAGAGTGAAGTAAGCCAGAAAGAAAAACACCAATACAGTATACTAACACATATATATGGAATTTAGAAAGATGACAATGACGACCCTGTATGTAAGACAGCCAAAAAGACACAGATGTGTATAGTTGACTTTTGGACTCAGAGGGAGAGGGAGAGGGTGGGATGATTTGGGCGAATGGCATTCTAACATGTATACTATCATGTAAGAATTGAATCGCCAGTCTATGTCTGACGCAGGATACAGCATGCTTGGGGCTGGTGCACGGGGATGACCCAGAGAGATGTTATGCGGAGAGAGGTGGGAGGGGGGTTCATGTTTGGGAACACATGTAAGAATTAAAGATTTTAAAATTAAAAAAAAAAAGAAAGTTTAAGACATAAGTGGAGAAAGTAACTGCAGAGGTGGTGGAAATAGCAAGAAAACTGATAATAAGTGGAGCCTGAAGAAATGACACGGTTGCTGCAGTCTCATAAAACTTGAACAGATGGAGAGTTGCTCTTATGGATGAGCAAAGAAAGAGGGTTTTGAGATAGAAACCATCCCTTGTGAAAATGTTCTTTAAATGTCAGCAAACAATTTAGAATATTACATTAACTTAGCTGATAAACCAGCATCAGGGTTTGAGAGGCTTGACTCCAATTTTGGAAAGTTTTGTCAGTCAAACAGGACTGCATGCTACAGAGAAACTGCTCATGAAAGGAAGAGTGAATTGATGCAACAAACTTCATCTATTCTCTTATTTTAAGAAATTGCCATGGGCCACCCTTCAGTAACCACCACCCTGATAAGTCACCAACCGTCAACATCTATTCAAAATCCTCCAGTAGCAAAGATAGTATAATTTGCTGCTGTCTAGTGATGATTGGTATTTTTTAGCTATGGAGGCCTTTTTACAAAAAAAAGGCCGTAATTACCTGGATAACCAGGATGGTGTGGCCACTCACCTAGACCCAGATATCCTGGAGTATGAAGTCCAGTAAGCCTTAGGAAATATTACTACAAACAAATCTAGTAAAGGTGATGGAATTCCAGCTGAGCTACTGCAAATCCTAAAAGATACTGGTGCTAAAGTGTTGCACTCAATATCCCAGCAAACTTGGAAAGCTCAGCAATGGCCACAGGACTGGAAAAGGTCAGTCTTCATTCCAATCCCAAAGAAAGGCAATGCCAAAGAATGTTCAAAGTACTGCACATTTGCACTCATTTCACATGCTAGCAAGATAATGCTCAAAATCCTTCAAGCTAGTCTTCAGCAGTACATGACCTGAGAACTTCCTGATGTAGAAGCTGGGTTTACAAAATTTAGAGGAACCAGAGATCAAATTGAAAACATTTGTTGGGTCATAGAAAAAGCAAGAGAATTAAAAAAAAAAATCTACTTCTGCTTCATTGACTATGCTAAAAAGCCTTTGACTGTGTGTATCACAAGAAACTGGAAAATTCTTAAAGAGATGGAAATACCAGACCACCTCACCTGCTTCCTAAGAAACCTGTATTCAGGTTTAGAAGCAACAGTTAGAATTGGACATGGAGCAATGGACTGTTTCAAAACTGAAAAAGGAGTATATCAAGGCTGTATAGTGTCACCTGCTTATTTAACTTCTATACAGAGTACATCATGCAAAATGCTGGGCTGGATGAATCATATCTCAGAATCAATATTGTACATCATGCAAAATGCTGGGCTGGATGAATCATATCCCAGAATCAATATTGCTGAGAGAAATATCAACAATCTCAGATAAGCAGACGACAACACCCTTAGGGCAAAAAGTGAAGAGGAATTAAAGAGCCTCTTGATGAACGTAAAAGAGGAGAGTGAAATCTGGCTTAAAACTTAACATTCAAAAAGCTAAGATCATGGCATCTGGTCCCATCATTTCATGGCAAATAGATTATTCTCTCAGGCTCCAAAATCACGGCAGACAGTGACTGAAGGCACAAATTAAAAGACACTTGCTTCTTGGAAGAAAAGGTATGACAAGCCTAAACAGTGTATTAAAATGCAGAGACATATTTTTCTGTCAAAGGTCTGTATAGTCAAGGTTATGTTTTTTCCAGTAATCATGTATAGATGTGAGAGTTGGACCATAGAGAAGGGTGAGTGCTGAAGAAATGATACTTTCAAATTGCGGTGCTGGAGAAGACGAATGTCCCTTGGAGAGCAAGGAGATCAAACTGGTCAATCCTAAAGGAAATCAGTCCTGAATATTCACTGGAAGGACTGATGCTGAAACTGAAGCTCCAATACTTTGGCCACCTGATATGAAAAACTGACTCACTGGGAAAGACTGAAGGTGGGAGAAGAAGGGTGTGACAAAGGATAAGATGGTTGGATAGCATCATCAACCCAAGGAATATGAATTTGAGCAAGCTCTGGGAATTAGTGAAGGGTACGGAAGGTTGGCGTCCTGTAGTCCATGGGGTTGCAAACAGTTGGACTAGACTTAGTGATTGAACAGCAGTTAGGGTATGTACATTGCTTTTTTAGGCTAATGCTATTGCACACTAATAGCCTGCAATATATTAATAAACATAACTTTTATATGCCCTAGGAAACCAATTAATTGTTTGATTTTTTTTATTTAGATATTCACTTTGTTGTGGCAGTCTTGAACTAAATCTGCATTATCTTCAAGGTATGCTTGTATTCTGATGACTTTGAATTCTGATAGAATATTTTATAAATTGTCAGTCATTAGAATTTGTTTGCTGTTTTCCTCATGATTACACTGAAGTCATGTGTTTTTGGAAGCAGACCACAAAGTAATTGCCATTATCATCATATTAGTCAAGAATACATACTAATGATATGAAAACGAAAGTCACTCAGTCCTGTCTGACTCTTTGAGACCCCGTGGCCTATACAGTCCATGGAGTTCTCTAGGCCAGAATACTGGAGTGGGTAGCCTTTCCTTTCTCCAGGGGATCTTCCCAACACAGGGATTGAAACCAAGTCTCGTGTATTGCAGGCAGATTCTTTGCCAGCTGGGCCACAAAAGATGCCCAAGAATACTGTAGTGGGTAGCCTATCCCTTCTTCAGTGGATCTTCCCGACTCAGGAATCAAAACTGGGGTCTCCTGCATTGCAGGTGGATTCTTTATCAACTGAGCTATCATGGAAACCCTATCATTAATACTAATTACCTGGCTTGAAATTTCCTTGCCATCAGTGAGAACCCTGGATCCAGGATACTGCTTTTCATTTACTCAATTGTTTCATTACAGTGTGCATTTGATGCTTGAATAACACAGAAGTTTAAAGTGCCTACCTTCTGTTCAGTCAAAAATTTGTGTATAACTTCACATAGTTGGCCCTCTGTATGTAGGGTCCACATCCACAGATTCAAACAACAGCAGATCATGTAGAACTGCAGTATTTACTACTGAAAAGAATCCACATGTAAGTGGACATGCAGTTAAGACACATAATGTTAGTTAAGACGTTTATCACCTCACATAGTTACAAGATGTGTGAGTGCATGTGTGGTGAGAACTTCCTAAAAATCCATTCTCTCAGTTACTTTAAAACCAAGTCTCTATTCTACCATGTAATACTTTATCAATAAGAGTGTAGTACTTAAGTACAGGGTTATTGCCTTTAGTCTTACAGAATGAGCTTATTTTCAAAGTGACTTAGGCTAGTCCCTTATTCCCCACTCCTTTTGGTGAGGTTGTTTCATATTAATGTATTTGTACTATCTTTATATTTTTGTCATATTATGTACCCTACCTAGGAAACTCATGATCTCATAAATGTTTTCTTTTAAAAATATATGTATATATAATTAATTTACTCTTTGTAAAGTTGCACAAGTTCTGAAAAATACTTAGTCTTATATTCCTAATTATGGTGTTATACAGGATAGCTTCACTGCCCTAAAATATTTTTTTGTGTTTCACCTATGAACTCCATCCAGTCAACAGGCAATCATTCATCCAGTTGCTCTCACTGTTGTTTTGTCTTTAACAGAATAAAATATAATTGAAATCATATTTTGTTGTACTTTATGAGACTAGCTTTTTTCATTTATTAATAAAAATTTAGGATGTATTCATGCATTTTCATCGCCTGATAGCACATTTCATTCTATCACTGGATAATATTCCATTGCAAGCATAAAATGAAGTTTTGGTTATTCCTTGTGAAAGAATAACTTCATTGCTTCCATTTTTGGTGGTTATGAATAAATCCTCAACAAACATTTATGTGCAGAATTTTTGTGGGCATAACTTTTCAATTTAGTGTGCAACTTACTAGGAGTGCAATTGCTGGATGATATGATGGAGAAGGAAATGGCAACCCACTCCAGTGTTCTTGCCTGGAGAACCCCAGGGACGGGGGAGCCTGGTGGGCTGCCGTCCCCGAGGTCGCACAGAGTCGGACACGACTGAAGTGACTTAGCAGCAGCAGGATAAGATGATATTTAATCTTGTAAGAAACTGCTAAACTGTAATGCAAAGTGGCTGTATCAATTTTTATTTCCATCAGCAACTGATGAGAATTCCTGATACTCCACATCATAACATATTGTCAGGGTTTTTTATTTCTGTTTGTTTTGTTTAAATTTTAGCCATTGTAAAATGTGACTGGAAAAATCATTTCTGTTTAAATTTGTAATTCTCTAAAGACAAATGATGTTGAACATCTTGACATATGCTAATTTCCATTTGTATGTCTTCTTTAGTGAGATATCTATTCAGATTTTTGCCCATTTTAATCGCGTTTTTTTTTTCTTATTGTTGTATTTCAAGAATTTTTGGTATATTTTAGGTGTGTGTGTGTGTGTGTGTGTGTGTGTGTGTGTGTGTGTGTGTGTGTGTGAGTTCAGTTAGCTTAGCTCAGTTCAGTTCAGTTGCTCAGTTCAGTTCAGTTTAGTTCAGTCTCTCAGTCGTGTCCGACTATTTGCGACCCCATGGATTGCAGTGGGCCCGGCTTCCTGTCCATTACTGACTCCCAGAGCTTGTTCAAATTTGTATCCTTCAAGTCAGTGATGACATTCAACCATCTCGTCCTTTGTCATCCCCTTCTCCTCTTGTCGTCCCCTTCTTCTCTCTTCTTCAGCCCTCCTCTATCCATGGAATTCTCCAGGCAAGAGTACTGGAGTGGGTTGCTGTTAACTTCTCCAGGTAATCTTTCAAACTCAGGGATCAAACCCAGGCCTCCTGCAGATTCTTTACCATCTGAACCACCGTACAAATCCTTTATCAGACATAGATTTGGCAAATATTTCGTTTCAGTCTGTGATTTATTTTCTTAGTCTATTAACATATTTTTTCATACACAAAAGCTTAATTTTAATAAAATCTATTTTTTTTTTTCTTTCATGGATATTGCTTTTGGTGTTATGCTGGCAACTCACTCCAGTATTCTGGCCTGGGAAATCCCAGGGATAGAGGAGCTGGGCAGGCTACAGTCCATGGTGTTGCAAAAGAGTCAGACATGACTTAGTGACTGAACAACAGCAAATTAAAAATTTAACGTGAAGCCTAAGGTCATGTAAAATTTCTCCTAAGTGATCTTCTAGAAGTTTAATAGCATTATGCTTTTCATTTTGGTCTAGAAACCATTTTGAGTCATTTATATAATGTGTAAGGTATAGGTTAATTTTTATTTGCATAAGTATTACCAATTGCTCCCATATCATAGACTAGGAGGATTAGCCTTTATTGAGTTGTATTTGATTTTTTTAAAAAATCAGTTGAATATATTTGTTTGGATCTATTTCTGAGATGTATATTCTTTATTTTTTTATTGAAGTATAGGTGAAATATAGTACTGTATTAGTTTCAAGTATACTACATGCATTAAGCACAAGCTGAAATCAAGATTGCAGGAAGTAATATCAATAACTTCGAATATACAGATGACACCACCCTTATGGCAGAAAGCAAAGATGAACTAGAGTCTCTTGATGAAAGTACAAGAGGAGAGCGAAAACACTGCCTTAAAACTCAACATTCAAAAAACAAAGATCACAGCATCTGGTCCCATTACTTCATGGCAAATAAATGGGGCAACTATGGAAACAGTGAGTGATTTTATTTTCTTCTGCTCCTAGTCACGGCCGATGGTAGCTGTAGTCGTGAAATTAAAAGATGTTTGCTCCTTGAAAGAAAAGCTATGATAAACCTAGACAGCATATTAAGAAGCAGATATATTATTTACTGACAAAGGCCTATATAGTCAAAGTTATGGCTTTTCCAGTAGTCATGTATGGATGTGAGAATTGGACTATAAAGAAAGCTGAGTGCCAAAGAATTGATGCTTTTGAACTGTGTTGTTGGACAAGACTCTTGAGAGTCATTTGGGCAGTAAGAAGATCCAACCTGTCCATCCTAAAGGAAATCAGTCTTGAATATTCATTAGAAGGACTGATGCTGAAGCTGAAGCTCCAATACATTGGCTACCTGATGCGAAGAGTCAACTCACTGGAAAAGACCCTGATGTAAGGAAAGATTGAAGGCAAGAGGAGACAGGGATGACAGAGGATGATGGTTGGATGGCATCACCGACTTGATGTACATGAGGTTGAGCAAGCTCTGTGAGTTGGTGATGGACAGGGAAGCCTGGTGTGCTGCAGTCCATGGGGGTTTCAAAGAGTCAGACACAACTGAGCAACTGAACTCATTGAACTGAACTGACACACATATGGATTACTTCCATTAAAAGTTACTTCAGGTAATGTGTATAATTACCTGTGTTACCCCATATACACTTGTTGCTTATTTATTTTTTACATAGTAACAATTTGCATCTCTTAATTCCATACTCCTAGTTTGCCTTACCCCATTCTCTCTACCCTCTGATAACTACTACTTTGTTTTCTGTATCTGTGAGTCTATTTTTGGCTATCTACCTTTGCTTGTTTTATTTTTGAGATTATATATATACATACAGTATTTGTCTTTCTATGACTTATTTTACTAAGTATAATATTTTCTAGGTCCATCCACATTGCTGAAAATGGCAGAATTTTATTCTTTCTTATGAGTGACTATAACTGATACGTCTTTACCCAATTGTCTGTTGATGGGAACTTAAGTTGCTTATTTCTGGAGTCTATATTCTGTTCCATTAATGTCTGTATTATTCTGCCATCAATATCATATACTCTTCATCAATATAAATGTGTAGAAAGTTTTAAATAAGATAGTGTAAATCGGGCAACTTTATTCATCACTTTCAAAGCTGGGCTAATTCTTTCAGGTATGGTCTTTCCATATAAATTTCAAATCAGGTTGTTGGTACTTGCCAGCAGTTTAGGGGAATTTTAAGTAGGATGAAAATGAATGCTTTAGATCAAATTGAAAAAAAAAAAAAGTAATATGTTAATACTTCTAAGTCTTTAAACCAGTGATTGAGAAATCTCTATCATTCAATATTAAACATTATTTTTGATGTTTTGCAATTTTCATATTAAAATATTTAATATCACTCAGTTCAGTTCAGTTGCTCAGTCATGTCCAACTCTTGGCACCACATGTTCTGTAGCACATCAGGCTTCCCTGTCCATCACTGATTTCCAGAGCTTGCTCAAACTCACATCCATTGAGTTGGTGATGCCATCCAACCATCTCATCCTCTGTCATCCCCTTCTCCTCCTGCCTTCAATCTTTCCCAGCATCAGGGTCTTTTCTAATGAGTCAGTTTTTTGCATCAGGTGGCCAAAGGATTGGAGCTTGAGCTTCAGCACCAGTCTTTGCAATTAATACTCAGGATTGATTTCCTTTAAGATTGACTGGTTGGTCAGAATGTCTGTGATCCAAAAATCTGCAAGCAATAAATGCTGTAGAGGGTGTGGAGAAAAGGGAACCCTCCTACACTGTTGGTGGGAATGCAAACTAGTACAACCACTATGGAAAACAGTGTGGAGATTCCTTAAAAAATTGCAAATAGAACTGCCATATGACCCAGCAATCCCACTGCTGGGCATACACACCGAGGAAACCAGAATTGAAAGAGACACATGTACCCCAATGTTCATCGCAGCACTGTTTATAATAGCCAGGACATGGAAACAACCTAGATGTCCATCACCAGATGAATGGATAAGAAAGCTGTGGTACATATACACATTGGAGTATTACTCAGCCGTTAAAAAGAATACATTTGAATCAGTTCTGATGAGATGGATGAACCTGGAGCCGATTATACAGAGTGAAGTAAGCCAGAAAGAAAAACACCAATACAGTATACTAACACATATATATGGAATTTAGAAAGATGGCAATGATGACTCTGTATGCAAGACAGCCAACAAGACACAGATGTGTATAGTTGACTTTTGGACTCTGAGGGAGAGGGAGAGGGTGGGATGATTTGGGAGAATGGCATTGAAACATGTATACTATCATTTAAGAATCGAATCACCAGTCTATGTCCAATGCAGGATATAGCATGCTTGGGGCTGGTGCACGGGGATGACCCAGAGGGATGTTGTGGGGAGGGAGGCGGGAGGGGGGTTCATGTTTGGGATCGCATGTACACCCGTGGTGGATTCATGTCAATGTATGGCAAAACCAATACAGTATTGTAAGGTAAAATAAAGTAAAAATAAAAATTAAAAAAAAAAAAAAAAAAAAAGACTGACTGGTTGGATCTCCTTGCAGTCCAAGGCATTCTCAAGTGTCTTCCATCACCAGTCGCATCCACAACTGGATGGTGTTTTTGCTTTAGCTAAGCCTCTTCATTCCTTCTGGAGCTATTTCTCCACTTCCAGGAGAAGATTGTGCACCTGGGGATTTTATTTTGTTAAATTAATCCCTAAGTATTTTATTTTTGATGGAATTCTAAATAGTATATTTATTATAAATTCCAATTGCTTTTGTTTCTGTATAAGAAAATAATTTGCATCTGTTTATTATCTTTTTATGCTACAATCTTATTAACATTTCTTTGCTGCAGGAAGATTTATGTTATTGTTGCTCTATTCTATACAATTTTCTATATAGACAATCATTTTGTCTGCAAATAAAGACAGCTTTACTTCTTCCTTTATATCTACTATACTTCATTCCCTTTTCTTGTCTTACTGTACTAGTGTTGACAGTGATGTCGAACAGATGCGGTGAGAGAGGACCTTCTTATCCTCGTTTCAGTTTTTGTAAAATATGATCTGTTTCGTTCCATTACGTGCATTGTTAGCTCTAAGATTTTTGTTGATTTTTTTTTCATTTTACATGGTTTTGAGCAAGAATAATTTTATAATTTAAAACATTGTAATGGCTATAAAAGAAAAAGAAACTGAAAGACAATAAGGAAAGAAAGCAAGTGGAAAAAAGGACAAGAAGAAGGAAAGTAAGAGAGAATGAAAAAAGAAATGTGACAGAGACTTTGCATGGCTCCCAAAGCCTAAAGTATTTACTGTCTGGACCTTTATAGAAAAAAATGTTGACTACAGAGATATTCAGTATCTTGACTGAAAGGAAAAACATGGATTTGCGTTTAGGGTAAATTTAGAAATCTGAGTCATAAAAGATGACCAGAGAGATGTATGGAGGTGAGATGGACAAGCCTATCAGAGACACACTGAAAAACAATTTTTTTGTTGAAGAATGAATATTGAAGACTTAAGTGACTTGTTCATTATTATACAATATACAATGTCTGAGACACAAAGTTAGGAAGCAAACGGTCATTTGATCGAATATCTTTAGGTCCTTCCACTGAAATAGAATTTCTTCCTATGCAACTCTCTTGATATTTCTTAGTCATTCTTCATTGATGAAGTAAGGGAGAGTGTGACCAAGATAAGCAGATAGAATAAAAAGACTCCTTTATGCAATAATGTTAATAAAATAATATACATATATCCCCCATATCAAAGTCATATATACATACAATTAAATGATTTTATGTGGGTTCAGTGTATAACACTTGGAAAATATGCCTCTGCTATTCAGTAATCCAAGATTTCTTGTTGATGGATTAAAAACTAAGTTTAGTTTCAGTGAAAATAAGCCATGAAGAGATAAATAACCCTTAGGATCTTGGAATAATTTTGAATGTAGATTTGTAAATGGGTCCACTATTTGGAAAGAGAAAAATAGTTTCCCATATACTTCAGTTCTTATATACTCTGAGAACAAAATTCTTAACTTTTGGTGGTCAAGGATCTGACTATTTGTTGAAAAATGACAATCATTATTTTAATTTTAAAATTTTACTGTTGTAATCACTAAAGGAGAAATTTTCATGAGCAAATTTCTTGATAATAGCATGTCAACTTACCATTTAATTTTATTTCACTTGCTTTTGTAACTTAAAATATTGTTGAGGTTAAGAAATAATATGTTCTGTAAGATATAATTAAATTATCTTACCATGGTGCCTAGACTATCTTGATCAAATTTAGATATAAGTGAGAGCTAAAATTTAGGTATAATTTCCTGAAAACTTGGGAGAAGTGTTTGTGAAAGTTGACAAAGAATCTGAAGGAGGGTAAACTTAGTAAACGAGTTTAAAAAAATATGGGGTCTATATCAAGAAGGTCTTCAGAACCCAGTGAATTAGCTGTGGTGTTTAATCTTAATCATTGTCTACTGCTTCCTCTTCTACAACATTTTATGAGGATTAGGTTAGTCATTGCTGATAATTCTGTGATGGAGATGAATAACTCTCTGGGAAGGCTGATTAAAGTCTTTTACTTCTTTAGAAAAGAAAACTATAGCTTTCATTTCATTAATATAATGTCTGTAAGAGGCAGTATCTCACATTTTTAAAAGGAGACAAGAATAAGCTTTTAGTTTGGCCAGCTCTGGAAAAGATTAATCACATTTCGGTTCCAGATTAACCACTAGGGAAAACCACGTTTCCTGTCATGTCTTCAGTCACTCTTACAGTCTCTGATCAGATACTAACATTTCTCATTTGTCTTCTTTTTTTTTTTTCTAGAAGTAAATTTAAAGTAATTATGGTAATTTATACACAAGAATCTATTACCACAGGTTTAATATAATAGAGTTTGAAATGATCATTATTTCACAGGTAATATTTAAATTAAAGCAGTAATAAATGGTATAAGTTTAAATGCATAAGCTGCACAGTCATGCATACTTGCTTTGTTAGGAACCGATCTCCTCCACGCATGCTGTGTGACTTTAGAAAAAGTTATATAATGTCCCTGTGTGCTGTGTGGTAAGTCATTTCAGTCATGTCTGACTCTGTGTGACCCTATGGACTGTAGCCTGTGAGGCTTCTCTGCCTAGGCAACAATATTGGAGTGGGTTGCCATTTCCCACTCCAGGGGATCTTCCTGACCCAAAGATCATACCAGTGTCTCTTATGTCTCTATGACTAGCATCACATGGAAAGCCCAATGTAATGTCCCTAAAACTCCATTTGTAAAAGTGGAATGAACTTGAAAGTGTTGTTGAGAGAAATAACAATCCATAAATAGTCTTTAGTGCAATATTTGCAATAGAATAACTATTTCTTTCAAGTTGCCTTTCAACAAATTGCCTCAAAGATACTGAGTATGTGGTCTTCAGTTAGGATTACTGTATACATAACCTTAATGCAACTCTAAATTGAACCTGGGAAGCCCTAAAATTGAAAATTAAAAGTAAGTAAAATCTGTAGCATAAAACATCTGAGTGCCTCTATTGGCTTTGGCTTGGAACACACTTCTAATAAATGGTACTGCTGCTGCCGCTGCAGCTACTAAGTCGCTTCAGTCATGTCCAGCTTTGTGCGACCACATAGACGGAAAAGCCCACCATGCTCCCCTGTCCCTGGGATTCTCCAGGCAAGAACACTGGAGTGGGTTGCCATTTCCTTCTCCAATGCATGAACGTGAAAAGTGAAAGTGAAGTTTCTCAGTCGTGTCCGAATCTCAACGACCACATGGACTGCAGCCTACCAGGCTCCTCCATCCATGGGATTTTCCAGGCAAGAGTACTGGAATGGGGTGCCATTGCCTTCTCCGAGTAAATGGTACTAACAACATTAAAATCACACTTCCTTATCCCCAAACATCTGCAAGCTTTGTTTTCGAACCAAACGCCCACACTATCTATTGCATGATTACATTTTTCTTAATTAAATGGTGTATGCAGATTGCATTTTTAGTTCACAGAGCAAAAGAAGCCCACATTCTCATAAGTCATTTTTATGAGCTGGGCCCCTATCATTTTAATGTAGCAATTAATTAAGTGTTTAATAAAACTGTGCTTTATTATAGCAAAGCCTGCTTTCATGAGTCTAGTTACAGGTGTGTCAGCATTTTTTGGTTACCAACTTCTTTTTATCTTCTCAATAATTGTTCTATAAAAATTTGCTTTGGGTACAAGCTATGAAATGTTGTAAATTTCAATAATAAGCTATTGTTTAGACATAAAAATACTTTTATTATGACTCTAAGTATAAACTGAATGTTTTCTTGTCTCCTCCCCTGGATAATTGTTTACTTATCAAAATATATATTCTATCTAACTATACATTAATGATATTACTCATTTTGACAGCTTTTCTTAATTATTTTGACTGAATGGTTACATCTCCAATGATAATATGAACCTAAAGAAAACTGGACTTTCAAAAACCACATAAACATAGGATTATAATTAAAGTATATCTTGATTGAGAAAATGTGTATATACCCTTATGATTACATGGTTCTTATTAAAATATATTACAAAGGAAAATTTTTTTGTAGCAATGTTTTCAAATAAGCACATAAAATACAAAAACTAAGTTTGTCACATTTTAAGAATTACATCTTAAGCAAGTGTTTAGAAACTTGATTTTTCAGAAACGTCCTTTGAAATATTACCTAAATATTATTCTGTTCCAAAATTGTTAAGTGAAAAAAAAAAAATTGTCTCTAGTATTCTGGTTTTCCTATACAATGGTAGAAATTGTTTCAAAATATGCAAAAATTAACTATCTAATTTAAATATTTATTATGATACACATATCTAATTTGTCAGTATATGCATTTTTAGAAGAATATTTAACTACCTCAGTTAGAAAGCAAAGAATACATTTAATGACGAGCTGGTTTAACATAGAACTCTTGCTACTCTTCAGAAACAGCTGAAACAGAGTGCTACAGTTTTATTCAAGAGTGGTTAATTTTAGAAAAATTTGAAACACAAGAGGAGATGGATGATTCAGTACCTTTTAGAAAGTGTGTTTGGTTTCCTTCTCCTGAATATGGCCATCAATTTTGATCTTATATTTATGAAAACATAAAGTATGCTGATTGTGCATATTGAGAAAAATGAATGAAATACAAAACAACGTTAAAAAAAAATAAAACTTGTGGTAACACCCACCACAACAATTTATATAAATACAGGTCAGTTTAAGAGGTGCTTCTACAATCTGAACTCAGGATGTATGCAATCATATTCATAATAGAAACAACTGTGTGAAATACATAGATGGAGAAAATATATATAATTAATAAGAGATTTGGAAAAATTACCTAAAATCCCTTGTCTTTTCTCCAAACCAACTTGTTGAACTTCAATAAAATCAATTCAGGTGTGGAAATTTTGAGTGAATGCAATCACTTTATGGGTGTTTGAGCCAAGTGCTTTTGATTTGTAGTAGCTAGTAGATGCTTATAACTCTGCAGGCCATGGGACATGGTGTGCAATTTAAGAGGCTAATCTATTACCTCTGTGCTCACTGGCAATTTTGACTTTTTGATAAAGTGTTTGAATATAATTTGTAATGTAATGCTATCAGATAGAAAAAGACACAGTTGAAAGTGGGCAAGGTAGTCTGTGCCTTAGCAAACTGAGTACAATGAAATCTTTGCTGCCTAAACAGTTTTAAATAGTTGAACCCATGTTTCAAGTAGAAACAAGAAAACTTTTCCTGAAGAATTCCTTAAATGTGAGGAAAGTGGTTTCACGAGATACTGCAGATAGGAATGAAAACAGACCATCAGAGGTGGGAGTTTGATCTAAAAGCTAAAGACAAGTCATATACTCAGAAAGCTACAACAAATCAGAAATACAAATGTCTTCTGTGTCCCTTCATCCTAAGAAACCAGAAGTATATAAACTGAAGAAATTGAAGCAAAAATCTACAGTGGGAGGCATAGGTACAATGTGTGGTAGAATTAAGCTAAAAGAGAGAAAGTGGGCTATTACAAAAGGGGAAGGTTGCTCTTCCATGAATGAGGATGGACTGTAAAGAAGCCTGTGGAGAGAGAAAAAGGGGGTAAAATGCTTCTGAGAGTGACTAACACTTCTTTAGCACTATTATGTATAAAGTACAGATTTTATACTTTAATTGTTGACAATAAAGATAAACCCATAATGAAATTATTAAATGGGAGAAGCCAACACAAGAGAGTGCAAATTGTATTATTTGAACTTCTATTAAATTAAAATGTGGGTGTCCCTGGTGGCTCAGAGGTTAAAGTGTCTGCCTGGAATGTGGAAGACTCTGGTTCAATCCCTGGGTCAGGAAGATCCCCTGGAGAATGAAATGGCAACCCACTCCAGTACTCTTGCCTGGATAATCCCATGGAGGGAGGAACCTGGTAGGCTACAATCCATGGGGTAGCAAAGAGTCGGACACGACTGAGCGACTTCACTTTCACAATTAAAAAAGCAGGCCTACCAACATAAACATCTTTATTCTGGTAGAATTTCTAAACATTAATAACACACAATAGGTTTGAAAACAATTAAGAGCCAATACTGTAAAATCATACCTAGAGGACGTGACTTTTCAAACACAGAAAGATTTTTTCAGAGAGAAGGTTTTAGGTAAAGATTAAGATTTCAGGTGCAAAAAACTGAATATGCAAAGAAATAGGATAATTTTCAGCAGTGTGGATAAATTGCTTGCTGAGACTGGAAATCATTCCAAGTCTTTGTGTACCACTCTATGAACACACGTGATTACCTGTAATTGCATGAACCACCTTTCAAAAGATTGAGAAAGAAAAATACTTTGTGTGCCACAATTTTTCTTGGACTAATTTCTGCCTTCTCATTAGCATATTTGTCCCTCCATTTTCTACCTTTATATGTACCTTGTAAACAGTTTAAATGTTTCCCTTTTTCCTTTCCATTCAAATTCTGACCTTTTATTTCAAAATAAAGTAATAGTGAGGAAAGTCCCACCCTCCCTTCAACACACAAACACACGCACCCACACACGAACACACACAACCACACACACAAATCTGAAGGCAGATGATTTAATTTACACTTTGGACATTTTCTTTTCTTAGTTCACGTTAACTCTACTCACTCTAACTTATACATTTTCACTTCATACCTGTAAAAAAAGGGGCTCCTTTCCATTTAGTATTGACTAGATAACTGACTAGGTAACTTGTAGAGAAGATCATCCCTGCTATTTGAACTACTGTGAATATAAATTGTCTTGTAAAATTTAATATGCATGTATTTTAGGTTTTTCACAGTAGCATGGGCTACTCCAAGAGTTAAAAATCTCCCTGTAGCATTAAAGGAATTTGAGTTAAGCACAATAATGATCTTGCTATTTTAGATTGTTAATAACATAGCTAAACTTTATTATTATTATTTATTTGTTGCTGTTTTATTTTGGCACAAAATTTAGTTAAGATGAAGTTAATGTATTTTAAATTTGTTTTAATTCACTAGAGATAAATATATATCTTTAGAACCATCGTGCATATGGAATTTTATTTCTACAATGTCCAATTGCCTTTTTAATGTATTTTTTCATGACTGTAGTTACCTTATGTTGATATGGAAACACTTAAATGTTAATGTTGTTTTGATAACAATTGTAAAAATACTTCAAAGTCAATAACATATATCAAAATAAAATTATAGGAATGGAGAGCAATACATTAAACTGTGCTTTTCAATAATTCATAATTTCTTAAACATTCACATTCATCAGCCCAGTTTAAAGAACAATCCGTCCCGTATCTCTGTTGGAAATGTTCTTTGTTTAGACAGATAGGCATGCCCTGGGGTTCATTCTTTAGCTTAAATGCACAATGGCATTATGATTTTAAAGAACAGCTCATGAAAATAGTTGTATATATAAAAGCTTATTTGGAGTATACAACAAAGAATATGCAATGTGATAAAATCATACAATAGTTACGACTCCTAGATTTTTCCTTTTTTGTATTCAAAATACATTTTAAAATAATTCATTTGCAATGCTGCTGCTGCTGCTGCTGCTAAGTCACTTCAGTCATGTCCGACTCTGTGCGACCTCATAAACGGCAGCCCACCAGACTCCCCTGTCCCTGGGATTCTCTAGGCAAGAACACTGGAGTGGGTTGCCATTTTCTTCTCCAAGGCATGAAAGTGAAAAGGGAAAGTTAAGTAGCTCAGTGTGTCCGACTCTTAGCGACCCCATGGACTGCCACCTACCAGTCTCCTCCATCCATGGGATTTTCCAGGCAAGAGTACTGAAGTAGGGTGCCATCGCCTTCTCCGAATTCATTTGCAATGGTAATGTGAATTCAAAATCTTATTAATGCAAGCAGCTAGAATTTTTACCTGTAAAAAAAAAAAAAAGAAAAGAAAAATGCATATCATCATCTAAACTAATTAGCAATAATTAGGGCTTCCCTGGTGGTTAAAGTGTCTGCCTGCAATGCGGAAGACCTGGGTTTGATCCCTTGGTCGGGAAGATCCCCTGGAGAAGGAAATGGCAACCTACTCCAGTATTCTTGCCTGGAGAATCCCATGGATGGAGGAGCCTGGTAGGCTACAGTCCACTGGGTCGCAAAGAGTTGGACATGACTGAGTGACTTAACTAACTAACTAACTAACTAACTACGTATATTACTCAAATACATAGTATTTGCTTTTTAGATCAGAAATCAAGTGGCCTCAATGCATTTCCCATTACTTCACATATCTTCTTAAGAAAAATAATGGTTTTTACATTAATTCTGTCATGCCTAATTTTTTTTCTTCTTATGTACACAGGTTTTCAGTATAGTGATAGAAATTATAAAATATCCCCCAATAAATAAATCTGAGGAAAAAGAAAAGACATCTGTGTTTTAGAAGTTCATCTCTCCTTAACTGATTCACTCTAGGGGCAAACTTCTTCATATCTCCATGCCTCTGGTTCTTCCTTAGCAGTTTATAGACAAAAATTCTTACATAAGGAAGTTTTCAAAAATATTATACTGAGTTTTAGAAATGTGAAACTCAAATTCATTAAAGCAAATAATTTAACAATTCAGAATAGTTTTCTCAACTCTGAAAATTATCTTCAACACACTTTTGGGAATGTTGAGTCAATGTTATTGGTTAGATAGCCAAGCAGCACACTTAATTAAAAATCTTTACAGTAGATTGATGGACACTATTTCTTACACACATTTCTTTCTAGGATTCATTGCAAATCAGGGTCAGTCAGTTAAATATTTCCTAATTCCATGGTAATGCACATTTTTATATATGAAGCTATTGCCTTTATCTTTGACACTTATCTTCACTGTTGTAATAGTGGATTTTAAAGCAAAGTCCCTGTGCTCTTTATCATTACAAATTTCACTTTGGTATTAATACACCTGTCATTTACCTTTTCATGAAGTTTAATAAAAGAATAAATTCATCAAATTCTAGATTGACTTGTGCTTCAACACTGAAAATGTGTTTGGAAGTGGCAAGGGATATGGAATTTAAGTTACTTGCAATTCAATCAAATTGATACATTTTATGGACTATTCAGACTATTCTAATCATCATCATATCATTATTTTATTACTATTTTTGAAATAATAGGTTACTGTTATTTAAATATTAAGAGAATGCAGCAAGTATTAGAAGTGTTTCATAAACTGTTGAAGAGATATACATTTCTTGTTGAACCTTCCAGTGACTAAAAGTAAACTTTATTTTCATTGTAATTTGCGGGGAAATTCTTGCTTGTGATCTTCCCATTCTTAGAAAAGTATTAATTCTCTCAGTTCCATGTCAAGATTGTTTTCAAGCTCCATAGCTGTTTATCAATTATTCACAGCATAAAATGGCAAGACTTTATCATTTCTGATGACTCAGCCTTTTTTTTTTAATTACTTTTTGAAAACTTGGGAGGCAGCATCAATGTCTAAGCTATCATCATCATCCATGATTATTCTCCATCAACTGGTCACATTTTAATGATGTCATAGAAGAAAAACAGTACTGAGAAACTGCAGTGCATTTTTAAGGGAAATGGTAAAAAAAAAAATTTGATAGGTTTTCATTGGTTAAGATATCACTCAGTAAAAAATCAGGGATGCCAAATCATGGTGAGTATATTTGCTCTAATTATAACCATTACTACTCACTTAGTTTACAGCTCAAATAAGAGTTTACTACCCCTATCCTATATCCTGTGTTCCATTGAATTAGCAGAGGTCAAGTTTATTATAATAGGGGTTCTTCTCTTCTTTACTGAGCCCATATTATAGTCACCCCTCACTGAATGGACTTACTACATTCACAAAGCATACAGTATAGAGAATGCCATAGACTAGAAGCTGGCAAACTAAAATATCCCTGAGTCACGGTCCAACTCATGGTCTGTTTTGTGTAGATGCCAAAAAAAAAAAAAAAAAAAAGAAAGAAAGAAAGAAAACAAAGCAAACACAAAGAACAATTGTGCACAAGAGCACTTAGGTGACCTGGAAACCTAAAATATTAACTGTCTACCCTTGTAAAGAAAAAATGTTGTTGGCTTTTCATAATTGTGTATTATTCACTAACAGATCTATTTTTGCTTTGAATTACTCCCAATTTGCCCTACTATTGTTAACTAGTCTGGAAATGAATGAAGCCAAAAATTCTATTTCTTTCTTTCAAAATAATCTGAGAAAAATATCCAGGACCTGTTTATTTTTATTTTTCCAATTTATTTTTCATGATCCTATCCTATTTAAGTTCCCATAAGCAAGGCAAATCCAAACTCACTATGTGTAGTTGTCTTTGTGTGTCTGTGGATATATATCTCTGTATGTATTTATTCATGTTCAGTTCAGTTCAGTTGCTCAGTTGTATCTGACTCTTTGCAACCCCATGAACCTCAGCATGCCAGGCCTCCTTGTCCATCACTCAAAGTTCATCCAACTCATGTCCATTGAGTCGGTGATGCCATCCAACCATCTCATCCTCTGTCATCCCCTTCTCCTGCTGCCCTCAATTTTTCCCAGCATCAAGGTCTTTTCAAATGAGTCAGCTCTTCATGTCAGGTGGCCAAAATACTGGAGTTTTAACTTCAGCATCAATCCTTCCAATGAACACCAAGGACTGACTTCCTTTAGGATGGACTGGTTGGATTTCCTTGCAGTCCAAGGGACTCTCAAGAGTCTCCTCCGACACCACAGTTGAAAAGCATCAGTTCTTTGGTGCTCAGCTTTCTTTATAGTCCAACTCATATCCATACATGACCATTAGAAAAACCATAGCCTTGACTAGATGGACCTTTGTTGTCAAAGTAATGTCTCTACTTTTTAATATGCTGTCTAGGTTGGTCATAACTTTCTTTCCAAGGAGCAAGCACCTTTTTATTTCGTGGCTGCAGTCACCATCTGCAGTGATTTTGGAACCAAATAAATAAATAAATAAAGTCAGCCACTGTTTACCATGAAGTGATGGGACTGGATGTCATGATCTTAGTTTTCTAAATGGTGAGCTTTAAGCCAAATTTTTCACTCTCCTCTTTCACTTTCATCAAGAGGCTTTTTAGTTCTTCTTCACTATCTGCCATAAGGGTGGTGTCATCTGCATATCTGAGGTTATTGATATTTCTCCTGGCAATCTTGATTCCACCTTGTGCTTCTTCCAGCCCAGTGTTTCTCATGATGTACTCTACATAGAAGTTAAATAAGTTGGGTGACAATACACATATACAATACACATAAATGCATATGTTTCTATGCTTTAGGAAGCAAAAAAGACACATTCTTTCTCTTCCAAATAATCTACTATTAATAAATAACTTTGTTAATTGTAACAAGGAACAACAATTTTCCTTGTTTCAAATAAGGGTAATTTTTTTTTTTTTTTTACTATTTCTTTCTTAATTTCTTATGGAAGCTAGTGTCATTGACTAGGTGTAACATAAGTATAAAAATGTGTTTTACTGAATTGTCTGAGAATATCTCATAAAAGGTTCCATATGCTAAGGACCTTGACATCCTCATGTTAAAGTACAGAAAAGAGAAGATATAAAATAACAATTATATTTATTATGAGCAATAGTGTTTAAATGGTTTGCATACATTATTTCATTTATTTCTCACAATAATTCTGCAAACACTATAGAGTTTATCCAATACATGAATAAATTGAGGGAAAGTTTATTAAATGTCTTAAGTATCAACTCTTCCAAAACAATAACAATAAAACTCAGGAATAAATGACAAAGAAATGCAAATACATGAATAAATAAATGAAACAGGTTGGATAGCTTGGGTGAAAGGGAATCACAAAAGGTATGTGCTTGAACTCTTATCACATGAACTTTCTGGTTGACATACTTCAAGGTCATTAGGTCTAACAAGAAGTGAACAAAGTAAGAAATCTATTCAACATTCTTAAATCATGCATAGTCAAGGAAAAAATGTGCTTTACTACTAACACAGCATGTTAAGTCAACTTCTCTGGGAAATAAACTCTAAGGAAGATATTAGCAAGCTGGTCAGATGTGCAGAGTGCTCTTAGAACACATCATATAAGAAGACAAGCGGGCAAATTTGGAGCAGGAGAGACATGGAACTATGATTCATCATCAGAGACACTGCAATCCCATTAGAAGCTCTGGACTTATGATTGCATCTTAAAAATTGTGAGAATTGAAGTTGGAGGCATAGGCCACTGTACTCTGTGCTATCAGTCAGTGTTTTAAGAGTATACCTGGTTAGCTGGTTAGGGGCTAACCTACCACACATAACTCTCAGCAGCCAACACGCTGGCTGAGCAGGTGTCAAATATGTAAAAAGGAGAATAGACTGTCAGACCACAACGTATACTATTATTCATTCTTTGTTCTTCTCAAGGCCTCTTGCTTTGCACAGTAATTTTATCCCATGTGGAAACAGTTCTTTAATATCCTGGTTGCTTTTGTTTGTTTGTTGTTCATTTTCTGCCTGGGGAATCACAGAGTAGGAAAATTTTTGAGAAAAATACAGCACTGGTCTTGAGTCTGCAACTGCTGTTCATTATCTGTTTCTCTCCTCATTTCTACCAGTCCTTTTAAATTTCCCTTATTTTTTGCTAGAGCTTTCTCAGGCCTAGACCCTTCTTCCTGGTTAACATGAGTGATCAAGAGGCTAAGGGAAGTGATGCCAATAAAATACCATGATCCCTTGCTATGTTTCCAGATTGAGCCAATTCTCAGACTTAGTAAATGTTGAGGAAAAAAAGCTCTGATACTTCCTTTGGTAATGAATATCTTAGTTATTTTCTAAAGAGATGTACACCATTGTTTCGGTAATTATGCCCTGACTAGAAAAGAATATCATATGTGTCAAGAAAAGTAATAACACAAAAAAATTGATCCAAGAAGCCCAAAATTAATACCAATGCATTTAAAAAATAATATATATATTAAAAAAATGTTGTTGCCACCAAGTCGTGTCCAACTCTTTGTGATCCCATGGACTGTAGCATGCCAGGCTTCAAAATAATGCATCCCAGCACTAAACCAAGATATGGGAGAGATAAATTGGGAAACTACTGTTGTAAAATCCTTTTCCTTTACATGAAGAATCATACTACTGTTTGAAGGTAGATTCTGGTTATTTAAAACTAAATTCTAAAGCAACTACAAAACTAGAGAAAACATTTTAAAAAGAGGTATGTATAAATAAGTCAGCATTGAGATAAGCAAGATTATGTATATGATTGATTGATCCAAAAGAAAGCAGGTAAAGAGGGAAAAGGAAAACAAGAGCAGATGCAACAAATAGAAAACAGCTATTATGATGGTATATTTTAATCCAAACACATCAGTCCTGTAAAATATAAATGATTTGAATATACTGATTAAAAGAGAGCTTCAGATGGAGGTAAAAAAAAAAAAAAAGCTAATTCTGTTCTGACTACAAAATGTCACTTGAAATACAATAATAGGTTAAAAGTAAAGGGTGGTGTGCTAAGTTGCTTTGGTTGTGTCTGACGCTTTGCAACTCCATGGACTCTGGCCCACCAGGCTCCTCTGTCCATGGGATTCTCCAAGCAAGCATACTGAAGTAGGTTGCCATATCCTCCTCCAGGGCATCTTCCCAACCCAGGGATCAAACCAGTGTCTCTTAATCTCCTACATTGGTAGGTGGATTATTTACCACTGGTGAGACCTAGGAAGCCCAAAAATGTGGACCACTAGCTAAAAGACAGAGTAGATGTCAAAGTAGTTATCAAAGGATACAGGATGCTTAGGGCTTGTTCACTGGGATGACCCAGAGGGATGGTACGGGGAGGGAGGTGGGAAGGGGGTTCAGGATGCAAAACACATGTACACCTGTGGTGGATTCATGTTGATGTATGGCAAAACCAATACAATATTGTAAAGTAATAGCCTCCAATTAAAACAAATAAATTTATATTAAACAAAAAAAAGAAATATAAGTGAGGATAAAAACTGGTATTGCATACTAAAGGACTTAATTCTCCAATAAAATGTAGAGAAATGCAAATCAAAATCACAATGAGGTACCACTTCACACAAGTCAGAATGGTTGCGATCCAAAAGTCTACAAGCAATAAATGCTGGAGAGGGTGTGGAGAAAAGGGAACCCTCTTACACTGTTGGTGGGAATGCAAACTAGTACAGCCACTATGGAGAACAGTGTGCAGATTCCTTAAAAAAACTGGAAATAGAACTGCCTTATGACCCAGCAATCCCACTGCTGGGCATACACACTGAGGAAACCAGAATTGAAAGAGACCCGTGTACCCCAATGTTCATCACAGCACTGTTTATAATAGCCAGGACATGGAAGCAACCTAGATGTCCATCAGCAGATGAATGGATAAGAAAGCTGTGGTACATATACACAATGGAGTATTACTCAGCCATCAAAAAGAAGACATTTGAATCAGTTCTAATGAGGTTGATGAAACTGGAGCCTATTATACAGAGTGAAGTAAGCCAGAAAGAAAAACACCAATACAGTATACTAATGCATATATATGGAATTTAGAAAGATGGCAATGATAACCCCATATGCGAGACAGCAAAAGAGACACAGATGTATAGAACAATCTTTTGGACTCTGTGGGACAGGGCAAGGGTGGGATGATTTTGGAGAATGGCATTGAAACATGTATAATATAATATATGAAATGAATCGCCAGTTCAGGTTCGATGCATGATGCTAAATGCTTGGGGCTGGTGAGACGACCCAGAGGGATGGTATGGGGAAGGAGGAGGGAGGGGGTTCAGGATGGGGAACACAGTGTATACCTGTGGTGGATTCATGTTGATGTATGGCATAACCAATATAATATTGTAGATAATTAACTTCCAATTAAAATAAATAAATTTATATTAAAAAAGAAAATGTAAAAATTCTAAATATTTGTGCATGTAAGAAGTTTTAAATATAAAAGAAGTAGAAGTTTTATAAAATGTAAAGAAGTTTATACATCTGTAATTATAGATCTAAACTTTAACTCTCCTTTTATTAAAATACAGAGCACATCTATAAAAGTTCAGTAAGAACATAGATCTCAAAAATCAACCAACTTGACCAAATAGTCATAACATACTGTATCCAAATCAGGAGAGTACATGTTATGTTTTTATCAACTGTGCATGGAACATTCACCAACATAGACCATAGAGTAAGCATCAACAAACTTAAGCAGATAAATATCAATACTTATGTTATTTGCTTTGAGAATTTTGCAATTCACCTCAAGATTTGTCACTTAATTTATTTTCTATTCCTTTTCCTTCTCTTATTAATTATAGAAATCTTTAATAGAGAGATGTAAAACAAAACAAACAAAATAAAAATAGAAAAATATGGAAAATTATTAATTACTCAGGAATATTGCTTTGTTGTAGTCATGAAAAGTAAAAACAACTGTCAGATTCTAAACTATTACTCTGAGTCCTAGTTTATATCATCAAGTCATACCTAAATAATGAATTATCATGGATCAGACTGATGATCTAGCAGAGGTATTGTATGCTTCCAGATTTACTCATATGCATTGTAAATCATGATCATCAAACATCATCTTAAATCTTTTTTTCAGAGGGGCCATACAAAGTCAATAAAATTATGAGTACCCATGATTTATAATTCTCTATTAGACTAAATATTGGAATACTATCAAAATTCCATACCAAAATATCTGTGACACTAAATGTGGCTTAAAACATGTGTGCGTTTAGGAACCAAGTAAATGTAGTGCCTTGTTGGTTAAAGAAGACAAAGTTATGCTTTCGCTTGTAAATATTAATTTAATTTAATCTCTAACAGGACAATTGAGTTATGTAAAATAAATGAAATATATTTAAGAACAAAGCTTATGTGTAAATTAAACTAGTTTTCAGTATTAAGAAGGATAAGAATTATTTTTATTTTAGCAAAGTGTTTTACAATGTGTTATATACCTTTTATATGGTATAAATTCATATGCTTAATTTCAAGAATATAGATTCATGTAAAACATAAACCCATATCAGAACTATAGTAATGGATTGTCACATTACAGACAATAAGAAAAAATGTTTATGATAAACAGTAACACAAGCATCAACTTTCTGATGTAAATCTGATAGATTTTTTTTTTTAATTTTTGATCCCAAAGCACAAATTTTTATAAGTTTGTAATAAAATTTATAAAATAGGGATACTTAGTGGAAGTTTGCACATATACTATAAAGTGAAGATGTCAAAGAGCTGCATTTTACAGTGATAAATGGATACTTAATTGAAGTGGAACATATACAAACTAAAGATTATGAGGAAGAATAGTCGGAGGTGTTCTATCAATGGGGTGGGCTGTTTGGGAAAACATAGTTTATTAATGCTCTGAAAGGCGATGCTGAACTGCAAATTACATGAGCGAGTGTTGTGCAGTGGCATCAGAGTGTTGTGTCAGTGTATATATGTCTTGGTATTCAGAGTTTGTCATTATCAGATGCGTTTCTATTTATTTTCAAGTGCTCCTGGTGAGAACTAAATTACATATTTTAAAAAATCAAAGGCTCTTATAAACATGAAATATAAACAGCATTAAACACCTTTAAGAGAAATGCATAGTGCAGAACCTTGTAGGAAAATGTCATATCAGTAAAATCATTAAAAATTAATAATTTTGCCTGAGCAAAAGCTTCACAGTAAAAAAAAAAAAAAGCATTATTAGGCTTTTAAAAATAATATCCATTTTAATATTTAAACCTTTTTACCAAAATACATGCAGATTGTCTTATGAATGAAACGTACTTGAACACTAAACATAATTTTGAAATACCCAAAGCATTCATATTTAAGGATTGATTTGGAAATAATCAAACAAGGTAGACTGAAAGAATCCTGCCAGGTGAGCAAATATAAATAAGGTATCAGAGGAGAATCCCAAAAGATGTGGTTTGCTTAAATTATTCTATTTTTTCCATTGTATTGTTCTTATTAAGAAGGATTAATCCATATTTTTGCCCCAGTGGCAATCCATTCTTCAAAACTTATTAACTGAGAGATAGCTGATCTTGTAGTCGGCTTTTTGGTTAGCTCTCTCTTTAGTTTATTAGCAGAGTCAGTTTTCCTTATAGGTGAATTCTTCATCTGCAGATGTGGAGGGCTGATTATGCACCCATTTCATTGAAGGGACTAATTTGAAGATTTTAGTATCCTCAGGAGGGCCAGGGTGGGCCCTATGACGATTCTTGGAGCCAATCCCCTGCAGATACAGAGAGACGGCTGTAGTTGCAATCATAGTAGAGAAGAGCCAGTAACTCAAAGAAACAGCTAATCCTGATGTGGCTGTGATTTCTGTTAAAATGTTAGAAAATATTTTCTTTACAATATTGTATTGGTTTAAAATAAATTTACATTTAAAAAAATGTAAAAATACTCAGGAGGAACAGAAATAAAAATAAAGTAATAATATTTGTAATTTTTTGTTATTTTTTTGACTTTTTAAAATGTAAATTTATTTATTTTAATTGGAGGTTAATTACTTTACAATATTTTATTGGTTTTGTCATATGTCAACATAATCCGCCATAGGTATACACGTGTTCCCCATCCTGGACCCTCCAAAAAAATAAAAATTAAGAAAAAAAAAGAAAGAAAATATTTTCTTTTCGCACACCACTCAGGCACAAAGTTAGTAGTCAACAGTATTTTAGTTTACTTTTTACTTTTAAAATCAAGCCATATTATCAAATAAATAGAAAATGTCTGAACACACATCTAATTATTTCACTTCCAGACTCATGACCTTATTTTCTGTATATTACCTTTGCTAGGAATACCCTTCACTGTTTGAAGATTATAGCAATAAAATCATTTTTATACTGATAGCTCATATCAAAATAAGCATTTTAATAAATATTTGGTACAAAGAGTTTAGAATATTTCAACTTGTGAAAAAAAATTGAATATGAAATTAATAGTAAAAATTGATCAAATTACCATATCTACACCTCACTTTGCATTATACATTATAGATAATATTTTTACACTCTGAATATAAAACTTTTTTCCAGGGTCTATTTTTAAGGAAATTAGATCAAGATAATATACACGTTAATATAAATCAAGGCTTCCCAGGAGGCTCAATGGTAAAGAATTAACCTGCCAACGCAGGAATCATAGGAGACAAAAATTTTGTTTTGGTTTTTTTCCTGGGCAGGGAAGATCCCCTGCTGGAGAAAATGGCAATTCACTCCAGTATTCTTGCCTGAATTCCATGAACAGAGAAGCCAGGCAGGCTACAGTCTATGGGGTCACAGAATTGACATAACTGAGCATATATACACATAGACACACACATATGTGTGTGTGTGTGTGTGTGTGTACCATATACATATCAAGAGAAAAGGAAGGTGACTTCAGTTGGATCACAAACACAAGGACATCTCATTTTCAGAGCTAAATAGGAGTGAACTGTTCTAAGTGTGAAAAGCTATTTCTCAACTAAAATAGGGAAAGATCAGATCAGACCACCTGTGACCATTATCCATTCTAACACAAATAGCCCTGGTGAGAGAACAAAATCAGTTCATTTTCTTCTTGAGAACAGGTATATTTGCCAGGGGTTTATTGTTTCTCTGCCTGTCACTGACATAGAGAAATAATAAGCCAGCTACTTCCCAGTGCCTAAGTTACTCCCAGAGAGTTCAGATATATAATGCATGAGAGAATGCTACCTCCTTCTGATCCAGAAACTTCCATTCAAGACATTGCTACTAAAAAATAATTTTTAATAAAATAGAATACCTATGAAATATTTTATTTTCAGTTGTAGGTTTGTATGTTTACATATAGATTTATATATATGTACACATATATATATGTATTTATTCTCATGCATATTAGATGAAATGAATTTATGGGAATAATTTAAAAATACATTATGCTCCTCTATTTACAATTATACTTGACAGAATAGA
The DNA here is from genome assembly GCF_032405125.1 of Capricornis sumatraensis. Classification (NCBI taxonomy): domain Eukaryota; kingdom Metazoa; phylum Chordata; class Mammalia; order Artiodactyla; family Bovidae; genus Capricornis; species Capricornis sumatraensis. Next base: position 15,761,696 of record NC_091080.1, read on the forward strand.
TATCCTAAGTATGTAACATATACTTGGTGTATTATAAAAATTATAAATATTGTAATTAAAGTACTAAGTGCATGAAACATGTGGCAGTTTTAATATTGTTTAATAACAAATAAAATCATAGTTTTAAAAATATAGGCTTTAAAAGAAGTTTCTGAAATTTTTTATGATCATTCAAATTTGGAAGGAAATTTCTTGGTCTTTGCATGATCTTAGGGACATATACTTTTCTGAGCATGAATTCCCTCATGTTTAAAATCAGCTTGTTGAAACACTCACCTTCTGTGATTGCTTCTTAATGGCTGTTGTTCAGTTGTTAAGTCATGTTTGACTATTTGTGACCCAATGGACTGCAGCATGCCAAGCTTCCCTGTCCTTCACTATCTTCTGAAGTTTGGTCAAGTTTATGTCCATGGAGTACGTGACACTATCTAACCATCTCATCCTCTGCACCCTCTTCTCTTTTTGCCTTCAATCTTTCCAAGCATCAGGGTCTTTTCCAATGAGTTGGTTCTTGGCAACAGGTGACCCAAGTATCGGACCCAAGCATCAGTCCTTCTAATGAATATTCAGGATCAATTTCTTGTAAGATTGACTTGTTTGCCTGGTGGCTCAGATTTAAAGAATTCTTTAAAAAATTCAGAAACCTCTTTAAAATCCTGTATTTTTAAAACTATGATTTTCACTTAAGATTATAGTCTTTCAAACCAATTTACAAGTATATTCAAGTATTATTAGTGATTATTTCTATTACAACTGACCGATCATTTCAAAATACTGATACTTATGCTCTCCTCTAATCCCATTTTGCTGCTGCTGCTAAGTCACTTCAGTCGTGTCTGACTCTGTGTGACCCCATAGGCGGCAGAGGCTCCCCGTCCCTGGGATTCTCCAGGCAAGAACACTGGAGTGGGTTGCCATTTCCTTCTTCAATGCATGAAAGTGAAAAGTGAAAGAGAAGTCGCTCAGTCATGTCTGACTCTGAGCGACCCCATGGATTGCAGCCTACCAAGCTCCTCCATCCATGGGATTTTCCAGGCAAGAGTACTGGAGTGGGGTGCCATTGCCTTTTCCGAATCCCATTTTATTTAATACTTAATTTTATCCTTATTATCACATTTAAACAGAACTAATGGTACTTTTTTTTCAAAACCAACAACTTTTAAAATTGAAATATATTTGATTTACAATGTCACATTGGTTTCAGATTTACAACAAAGTGATTCAGTTAAACATATACATCTATTATTTTTCATATTCGTCTCCATTATAGGTTATTACAATATGTTGAATATAGTTCCCTGTACCATAATACACAAGGAGCTTGTTGTTGTTTATTTATTTATATATGTATTTGTTATTCCTAAACTCCTAATTTATTCTTACCATCCTTTCCCCCTTTGGTAACCATAGTTTTCTAGACCTGTGAGTCTAAGAAATAACAGTTCTTTTTATTCTCTTTAGCATATTAGACAGAAAAATTCTGGAAGTGATTCATTTTCTTTTCTTACCTTTTGAAACTGTGCTGCCTCATAAGGATGACCGAAATTTTATGATGCAAAAATATAGTGTATTTTTCCTGTTATCTTTTCTGAGAATTTGCCTATATTCTGAACACAATATACCCATTTTTATGTGTGTTGCTAGAAATATTTAAAAGAATCTTGAAAATACTAGAAGAAAAAGTATATGGGAAGATGCTAGTTTATTTTTATCAGACCTTTCAAAATATGGTAAAATTCATTATTTCTTTTGTTATTTGAAACAGTCATGAGAAATTGGCATGATGCATATAACATTTCTACAGGTAATAAAATGATCTCAGCAAGATAGTTGAAATGCTGACACGTAAGTGACGGGGACTTGTATAGAAAAATGGCTATTTTTTTTTTTTTTTACAGAAATTTCAGAATTTTTTTCTGTATCCATTTGTGTCTTATCTGGTGAATTAAGATTATGGGGAAATATTCAAGATGCATAATTTGGAATAAAGGCAAAATTGTTTTTTTTCAAAAGCCACTGTATGTTATGCAGAACTATATGATACTGTGACTAAGAAATAGGGTTTTATAAAACTTTCATTTCCAATAAACTTGATATGGATTAGTATATAAAGAATATAGCTAAAACAATCAAATAGAATTAAAGAGGAATAGTTTCTGGCATCCTTTCATCATCCACCTTAAGAAATTTTGGAGATGGAATTATAATGCAAACGTATGAAATGTATATTTGCTTACAAAATTCTGGGCAGTTTATGTATAACAGAAAAAGTCCAAATCTCTTTCTAAAATAGTCTTCCAGATACACTAGTATTTGCTCTTATTACGATGACTATGACTTATTACTATTGCTATGATTTGCTCTTTATACTTTGACTATACGGACCTTTGCTGGCAAAGTGATGTTTCTGCTTTTTAAATACATTGTCTAGATTTGTCATAGCTCTCCTTCTAAGGAGTAGCATCTTAATTTCATGACTGTTGTCAATGTCCTCAGTGATTTTGGAGCCGAGGAAAATAAATCTGTCACTGCTTCCAATTTTCCCCTTCTATTCGCCATGAAGTGATGGGACCAGATGCCATGTTCCTAATTTTTGGAATGTTGACTTTCAGGCCAGCTTTTGCACTCTCCTATTTTACCCTTATCAAGAGGTGCTTTAGTTCCTCTTCACTTTCTGCCATAAGGGTAGTGTCATCTGCCTATCTAAGGTTATTGTTATTTCTCCTGGGAATCTTGATTCCAGCTTGTGATTCATCCAGTCTGGAATTTCACATGATGTACTCTGCATATAAGTTAAATAAGCAAGGTGACAATAATCAGCCTTGTCACACTCCTTTCCCAGTTTTGAACCTGTCAGTTGTTCCATGTGTGGTTCTAACCATTGCTTCTTGACTCACATACAGGTTTCTCAGGAGACAAGTTAGGTGGTTTGGTACTCCTATCTGTTTAAGATTTTTCCATAGTTTACTGTGATCCACACAGTCAAAGGTTTTAATATAATCAGTGAAGCATAGATCTGGATGCCCAACAAACAAAAATAATTTAAATAATTAATCACTGAAGCATAGAAACAAATACTTGATAGTCTACAGGAAAAGCTTTTTTTAGAAATGTTGGCAATAAATTAGCAGATCTATTGTTTCTGTTAGACACTAATGACTCCAAAGTGGCATTTCTTAACAAAATAATTGTTTTTCAGATTTAAATAAAAGATCAAATCTTTCATTCACTCTTTTTTACAAAGTTAGAAATTCCAGAATGTGTCAGAAATACTTGTGCCTTTTTGTTTCCTTTTGTAAAATGTTAATGGTAGGAGCACTGAGATGTTGTTGTAATGGAAAGTCTAACCTGTTATTTTTAGGCAGCTGTGGTTTCCCAAAAACTGCTTTTCAAAAATCAGGTTATGTAATTGATCCAATTTTACTGAAAAAAAAAAAAAAGTTATCTAGCTCAGATCTGGATTAGCATTCACACATCTTCTAATCTCTGGTAGGATGACCTCAGGACAGACGTCTGTTTGGATGTCTTGGCGGAATTCATTTAAAACCATCTGTTCATGGAAGAGGAGCCTCTTCAAAATTGCTCAGAACCTTCGATGAGACTTTAAGAATGATTTTCTTTTTCAATATTTTTTACTTTCATTCAATGTTACATTGAAAAAATAAAGCTTGTGATTCTCCATGTTCTAAGGTGTATCAATAGGTCATACTAAATTGTATCAGTTGATATACTAATTGAAACAGTTCAAATTTTTCCATAGGAAGTTTAATTGCAATATAAGTAAAGACTGAAATAAGAGGACCTGTTAAATCTGATATTCAGATTTTCAGCAAATATCTCTGAGAAATCTATAATATTAGTTATAATTTAACAAAACAAAGTTCTGTTTATAAAATCACATTAAATGCCATTTATTCTATGTTAAAGAGAATGGGGAAATAAGAAGAACAATAAATCTGAAACTTTTTAAATAAATTTACTTTGCTGATTGAAAAGCTAAAGGAAAATAATACCTACTATTTTGTCAACATGTGCTAATCAACTTGATGAATAAAAATGACCTACCAGGTGGTAAGAATCATGAATATTTTAAATTTCCATAGAGCAATGATAATGGTAGCTATAGACAAAAGCATATATCACATCAGAGAGTGGTGTTCTTGAGCTGCTGGAAACCACACCAGCCTATTGTTGAGCTGTCTCACGTGTATTAACAATGAGGCTCTCAACATACTTAAAAGTGGAAACTCTTATGATGGTTATTATCTCAGTTAATATAGACTATTTTTTCTTTATAAATACAACATATTAACAGCTAACACAGCAAAATCCTCTCTTTTTAAATTGACAGGCTCTAGTATTTTGTTTGTGGGTTATTATTATTAGACTTTTTCCCTTGCTCATACAAAATCTACTGCAGGTTCATCTGGGTTATTTGCCAAGGGAATTGACTTCCATTTGTGGCTTAAACATCTCCACACATGCTTTTATGATCTCCACAAGAATGTTCTTGTACTAGCAATTGAAAACTTTGGCCATGAAGAGACATGCCATTTTGCCTCCACTGGTTGAAATTAGTTGCATGCACTGTCTAGGTAAAATATAGGGGTAGGAAATACAATCCTGAGCCTAGAAAAAAATAAAAACAAACAAACAAGCAAATTAACCAGATGTGAGCAAACATATATATGTAGGTTGTCTACAGACATATATGTGCATATAATATGCATGTAAGAATATATACAGGCTTCCCTGGTGGCTATACATTATACTTTTTATTTTGAATAAGGTTAAACCTTAATCCACATGTTCTAGGAGTTAGATGAGCTTGAATGTTTTGATTTTGTTATTTTACACCTTTAGCTACCATTTTTCTTGTCACAATTTAAAAAAAATCAAAGAATAGCAAATATCAATTTCACTTTTTTCAGAACATTTTCTTCACAATATATATTCTTTTCACTTTCCAGGAAAATACATAGATTGGGCTGCACTTTAAAAAATATTAAGAATATTTTGGCCCATTTTTCCTGTCTCTTAAGTCATATAGCGGTTAAAAAAAAAAAAAACAGGATTACTTTAAATTTTCCCAGTTGAGATATCAGATTTACATCTTCCTAGGTGCATGTCTTATATATGAGGCTTAGTTCCAAGCCTGAAGCTTTAATTTATTTCATTGTATGTCTTTCTGCACTTTTTCCACAAAGAAGAATCATGGTTTGTTTAATATTTGGTGTTATTTTCAGTGAAAATGAATTTCAAAATAATACACGTTTGCTTATTTTTAATATTATTCTGGGCAAGGTATTTTAGGGAAAAAAAAAAAAAAGACCCATAGAAAAGACTAGAAGCAACCAGAAGATTCAGGAAGTACATGAAGAATAGATATGTTCATAAATGGATAACTTCCATAGCAGTTCTATTTCAGATAAATCAGAAAACAAATGCTAACTATGTATACACTGCTGATGTTGTTGACAAGAACAAATCCAGTTAGACTTTTGGTTGCCATCAGAATGTAATTTCAAAATATTCTTAGTGCAGGAAATGAGGGTGAAGAGAATGTATTCTGAATTCTCTAGCTTAACAGGCCTGAGATTCTTATACAAAAATAAATGTCTAATTATGTTCACACCTAAAAGGGTTTAAGTGACTTTAGCAGTGTTTTTTCTTGAAGAATTTGGTGGCAGTCTGGGAGATTTTAGCTGTAATCTTTTGCCTTAGTAAGCTGGAAGAAATAAAACCTGTACTCTGATCATTAATGTTGTAGATTATGGAATGTTCAGAAGGGGTGGGAAAGGTCTCAGCTCACAAGTTCATTAGTGACAGTGACAGGATTAAAACCCATCTTTCATAAATTGCAAAATAACCGTTCCATTTCAAAGCAATTTTTTTTTTTTTTTAGGGGTAACCACTTGAAATTTACTTTTGATTAGCCTTTCAAACATACCTTCAGTTCAGTTCAGTTCGATCACTCAGTTGTCTTCGACTCTTTGCGACTCTATGGACCATAGCACACCAGGCTTCCCTGTCCATCACCAGTTCCTGGAGATTGCTCACCCTCATGTCCATAGAGTCAATGATGTCATCCAAAAATCTCAGCCTCTGTTGTCCCTTTTCCCTTCTGCCTTCAATATTTACCTTTTTTAAATTTATCTGTTTCAAGGTCTGTCATTTTAAATCATGGCTCATATCATGCTTTTCACTAGGAGCATCAACTAAATATAAAGGAAGTACTACTTAAATAATTTTAAAAACAAAAACATATGAAGACTCAGTCTACTTACCTGAATAAATGAATGCATTTCTTCCTTTCCTTTTGGGACTGATATACTATCAGTCTTGTACAAGCCTCTTGTGAAAGTGAAAGTGCCTCAGTTGTGTCCAACTCTTTAAGGCCCCATAAACTATAAACCATGGAATTCTCCAGGCCAGAATACTAGAGTGGGTAGCCATTCCCTCCTCCAGGGGATCTTCCCAACCCAGGGATCTAACTCAGGTCTTCCGCACTGCAGGCAGATTCTTTACCAGCTAAGCCATAAGGGGAACCCAAGAACACTGAAGTGGGTAGCTTATCCCTTCTCCAGGGGGTATTCCTGACACAAATCAGTAATCAAACCAGAGTCTCCTGCATTGCAGGCGGATTCTTCACCAACCAAGCTATCAGGGAAGCCTCCTACTGAGTAGCTAAAAAAAGTCAGAGAAAAATCACACACTGAGAAGATTGTTAGCAATATATATTCATAGTCACTGACCTCAGCTGGACCTCAATACTGGTAGAAATTTTTATTATTACATTTGTTTTGTCTACTTTCTATAGTCAAACTTTTGTATTCTCCACACTCTTCTACCAGTACAATACTCAGCAGATGACTTTGCCCTCTACTTCATAGAAAAAAAAAAAAAAATGTCTATCAGAAGTAACCACTTCAAATTCCTGCTACCACATCTTCAATTCTACTTAACTCTTCGCTTCTTTATTTATAATTTATCTAAGTGGTACTTTTCAAAATACCTTATTTTTTTTTCTCAATAGGGAATATCCATGTTGAAGGATGCACATGTCTGGGTGAGGGTCCTGTCTCAGTTCAGTTCAGTTCAATTTAGTCACACAGTCGTGTCTGACACTCTGTGATGCCACGGACTGCAGCACATCAGGCTTCCCTGTCGAGGACCAGCTCCCAGAGATTGCTCAAACTTCTGTCCATCGAGTCAGTGATGGACCTAATACCATCCAACCATTTAATCCTCTGTTGTCCTCTTCTCCTCCTGGCTTAAATCTTTTCCAGCATGGAGATCTTTTCCAAGGAGTCAGTTCTTCACATCAGGTGGGCAAAGTGTTGGAGTTTAAGCTTCAGCATCAGTCCTTCCAAAGAATATACAGGAATGATTTTCTTTAGGATGGACTGGTTGGATCTCATTGCAGTGCAAGGTACTCTGAAGAGTCTCCTCAACCACTACAGTTCAAAAGCATCAATTCTTTGGCACTCAGCTTTGTTTATAGTCCAACTCTCACACCTATACATGACAACTGGAAAAACCATAGCCTTGACTAGATGGACATTTGTTGGCAAAGTAATGTCTCTGCTTTTTAATATGCTGTCTAAGTTGGTCACTGCTTTTCTTCCAAGGAGAAAGCATCGTTTAATTTCATGGCTGGAATCACAATCTGCAGCGGTTTTGGAGCCCCCCTCCCCCCCCCCCCCCAATAAAGTATCTCACTGTTTCCATTATTTCCCTATCTACTTGCCATGAAGTGATGGGACTGGATGCCATGATCTTAGTTTTCTGATTGTTGATATTTAAGCCACCTTTTTTCACTCTCCTCTTATACCTTCATCAAGAGACTCTTTAGTTCTTCCTCACTTTCTGCCATAAAAGTGCTGTCATCTGCATATCTGAGGTTATTGATATTTCTCCCAGCAATCTTGATTCCAGTTTGTGCTTCATGAAGCCAGCATTTTGCATGATGTACTCTGCATATAAGCAGGGTGGTAATATACAGCCTTGAAGTACTCTTTTCGGAATTTGGAACCAATCTGTTGTTCCATATCCAGTTCTAACTGTTGCTTCTTGACCTGCATACAGATTTTTCAGGAGGCAAGTCAGGTGGTTTGGTATTCCCATCTCTTGAAGACATTTCCAGAGTTTACTGTGAACACACAGTCAAAGGCTTTGGCATAGTCAATAAAGGAGAAATATATTTTTCTGGAACTCTTGCTTTTTTGATTATCTAACGGATGTTGGCAGTTTGACCTCTGGTTCCTCTCCCTTTTCTAAAATCCGCTTAAACATCTGGAAGTTCACAGTTCATGTGCTGAAGCCTGACTTGGAGAATTTTGAGCAATACTTTACTACCATGTGAGATGAGTGCAATTCTGTGGTAGTTTAAACATCCTTTGGCAGTAACTTTCTTTGGGATTGGAATGAAAATTGACCTTTTCTAATCCTGTGGCCACTGCTGAGTTTTCCAAATTTGTTGGCATATTGAGTACAACACTTTCACAGCATCATCTTTTAAGATTTGAAAAAGCTCAACTCGAATTCCATCACCTCCACTAGCTTTGTTCATAGTGATGCTACTTAAGTCCCACTTGACTTTGTGTTCCAGGATGTCTGGCTCTAGGTGAGTGATGACACTGTCTTGGTTATCTGGGTCATGAAGATCTTTTTTGTATAGTTCTTCTGTGTGTTCTTGCCACCTCTTCTTAATATCTTCTTCTTTTAGGTCCATACCATTTCTGTCCTTTATTGAGCCCTTCTTTGAATGAAATGTTCCCTTGGTATCTCTAATTTTCTTGAAGTGATATTTAATCTTTCCCATTCTTTGTTTCCCTCTATTTCTTTGCATTGGTCACTGAGGAAGGCTTTCTTATCTCTCTTGCTATTCTCTGGAACTCTGCATTCAAATGAATTTATATTTCCTTTTCTCATTTGTCTTTAGCTTCCCTTTTCTTTAACTATTTTTAAAGCCTCTTCAGACATTTTACCATTTGGGATTTCTTTTTCTTGAGGATGGTCTTGATCACTGCCTCTTATACAATGTTGTGAACCTCCATCCATAGTTCATCAGGTAGTCTGTCTATAAAATTTAATCCCTTGAATCTATTCATCACTTCCACTGTATAATCATAAGGGATTTGATTTAGGTCATGCCTGAATGGTCTCGTGATTTTCCCTACTTTCTTTCATTTAAGTCTGAATTTGACAATAAAGAGTTCATGATCTGAGACACAGTCATTTCCCGTCTTATTTTTGCTGACTGTATAGAGCTTCTCCATCTTTGGCTGCAAAGAATATAATCAATCTGATTTCGGTGTTGACCATCTGGTGATGTCCATGTGTAGAGTCTTCTCTTGTGTTGTTAGAAGAGGGTGTTTGTTATGACCAATGCATTCTCTTGGCAAAACTCTGTTCGCCTTTGCCTTACTTCATTTTCTACTCTAAGGCCACATTTGCCTGTTACTCCAGGTATCTCTTGACTTCCTCCCTTTGCATTCCAGTCCTCTATAATGAAAAGGACATCTTTTTTAGGTGTTAGTTCTAGAAGGTCTTGTAGGTCTTCAACTTCAGTTTCTTCAACATTACCGGTAGGGGCATAGACTTGGATTACTGTGATATTGAAAGGTTTGGTTTAGAAATGAACAGAGATCATTCTGTCATTTTTGGGATTGCATCCAAATATAGCATTTTGGACTCTTGTGAAATATGATTGATACTCCATTTCTTCTAAGGGATTCTTGCCCACAGTAGTAGATACAATGGTCATCTGAGTTAAACTCATCCATTCTTATCCATTTTAGTTCCCTGATTCCTGAAATGTCAATGTTCGCGCTTGTCATCTCCTATTTGACCACTTCCAATTTGCCTGATTCATGGACCTAATGTTCCAGGTTCCTATGCAATATTGCTCTTTACAGCATCAGAGTTTACTTCCATCACCAGTCACATCCACAACTGTGTGCATTTTTGATTTGGCTCTGTCTCTTCATTCTTTCTGGAGTTATTTCTCCACTCTTTTCCAGTAGCATTATTGGGCAACTATCTACCTAAGGAGTTCATCTTTCAATGTCGTATCTTTTTGCCTTTCCATACTGTTCCTTTCTCATATCAGTTGCAACTAACTGCTACATTGTGTGCAGTTTTGTATATCAGTCACAATTTTATTTCCCCATTTGTAGATTTTTTATTGGTCCCAAATTTCCCAGTATCATAAACAACTCTGTGAAGAAGTTCCTCAAACATCTTTGTGTGTAAAAACTGTTTAATTTGACATATATAAGAAGCAACATCATTACCTATACCTACTTTGACTAGGTGCAAATATTTCTAAAAAGCGTGACTTAAGTTCCTTTATGGACAGCAAGGAGATCAAATGAGTCAATCCTAAAGGATATCAAGTCTGAATATTCATTGCAAGGGCTGGAGCTAAAGCTTAAGCTCCAATACTTTGGCCACCTAGTGTGAAGAGCTGACTCATTGGAAAAAAATATTGGTGTTGGGAAGAGTTGAGGGCAAGAGAACAAGGAGGTGACAGGAGATGAGATGGTTGGATGGCATCATTGACTAAATGGACATGAGTGTGAGCAAACTCAGGGATATCATGAAGGACAGGGAAGCCTGGTGTGCTGTAGTTCTTGGGTCTCAAAGAGTTGGACATGACTTAGCAACTGAACAGCAAGTTCTTTTATAGTCCCAACGTCAGTGCTTCATCATCCATCAATTAGCACAACTTATATATTTCCAGGTTTTCCTAACTGAGTGATGGTAACTTCATAACATTCTGTTTTTATTTTTTATCCCTGTTTTATTGGGGCATTGTTGACATATAGCCTCATATGAATTCAAGATGAAAGAATAATCATTTGACTTACATACATAATGAAATGATTATCACAAAAATTATAGTTAACATCCACCATCTCATATTGATATAAAATACAAAAAAAATATATTTGTGTGTGTGTTTGTGACAAAAACTCAGGATTTACTCTTAAGAACTTTCACATATAACACACAGCAGTGTCAATTTATTATCCTGTACATTATATCCCTAGCACGTATTTGTCTCATAACTGGCAGTATGCACCTTTAGATTGATTCCATCTGAATCATACACTTCTTATCACTGATCACTGGTTATAACCACAAATATGATTTCTCTTTTTGTTAGTTTGCCTTTTCCCCCCCTTTTTTTTGAAGTAGACCTATCCCACAATATCATGGTAATCCCTGTTACATTACATAGTGATTTGGTGGTTCTATGAATTTAAAAGTGATCACCAAAATAAGTATAGTTGCATCACCATACAAAGATATTACATAGATATTGATTATATTCTCCACACCTTACATTTCATAACCACCACATTTGTTTTACAACTGAAGTTTGTACAGCTTCATCTCCCTCACCTCTTTTTCATTCCTCCACCCTGCTCCTCTGGCAGCAATATGTTTGTTCCCTGTGTTTTTAAGTCTTTCTGTTTTGTCTGTTCATTGTTTTGTTTCTTAGATTCCACACATAAATGAAGTCATATAGTATTTGTCTTGGTCTGGGTTATTTAACTTAGCATAACACCTGGTAGTTTCACCCATGCTGTTGCAAATGCCAAAATTTCATTCTTTGTGATGGCTGAGTAGTATTTCACTGGGAGCTTCCCAGGTGGCACTAATGGTAAAGAATGCATGTGCCAGTGCAGAGGAGCAAGGGATGTGGTTTCCGTCCCTAGATCAGGAAGATTGCCTGAATGAGGGAATGGCAACACACTCCAGTATTCTTGCCTGGAAAGTTCCATGGACAGAGGAGCCTGGTGGTTATGGTACATGGTGTCTCAGAGTCAGACATGACTGAGAACATTGAGCATGAGCAGTATTCCATTGTATATCCTTCTTTATCCATTCATCTGTTGATGGGCATTTAGGTTGCTTCAGTGTCTTGCCTATTGTAAATAATGCTCCAATGAACATAAAGGAGTATATATCTTCTCTAGTTAATGTTTTATTTTCCTTGCATAAATATGTAAGAGTGGAATAGTTGGATCTATTGGTAGTGCTATTTTAAATTTTTTAGGAAATCCCCATTTTGTTTTTCATAGTGGCTGCACTAATTTGCATTCACCCAAACAATGTATGGAGGTTTCTTCCCTCCACATCTTTGCCAATAATTGTTATTTGTTGTCTTTGATAATATGCATTTTGCTGAGTGTGAAGTGACATCTTCTTGTGGTTTTGATTTGTCTTTTTCCTGTTGTTTAGTGATGTTGAGATTCTTTTCATGTGCCTATTGGCCACCTATATGCTTTTTTCACAAAAATGTCTATTCATGTTCTATAGCCATTTCTTAACTGGGTTCCTTGCTTTTGGATGTTGGCTTAGATGAGTTTGTTGGATAGATTTAAATAAACTCATTTTCAGATATATTATTGTCAAATATCTTTCTCATTCAGTTGGTGTTCTTTTCACTTTATTAATAGTTTCCTTCTCTATGTAAAATAATTTTAGTTTGATGTTGTTCCATTTTTAAAAATATTTACTTTTGTTTCACTTGCCTGAGGAGACATATCCTAAAAACATCTGACTAAACCTGATACTGAAGAGTGTCCTGCACATGCTTACTTGTCACTTTGTTAATTGCTTTGGCACTGTTTCTTTGTTTTCTTCACTTATGATATTTAGTGTTATATTTGGATACCATTTTTGCTTTTCTTGTGTGCTTTGCTCATGTAAATGACATTTAATTTTTGCAAGATTTTATTTTTGTTTATTTTATTGAGACAGAATTTAAACACAGGGAAATCCACTGATCCTAAGTATGTACCAGCAACAGTTTCGACAAAGGAAAAACCTGTGTCATTCACATCCTTGTCAATATATATGCTCTCAATCCCAGAAATCTTCATTTTGCTCATTATCAGTCAACTCCCACTTTTGCTGACACAAAACATTGCTCTGATTTATATTAACATGAATTTTTCAGTTCTTGATTTTCATAAAGGGAATTACACAGTTATGTACTCTTGTATATAAATTCTTTTGTTCAGTTTAATATTCTTGAAATTATCTGCATAATTGCATTATCAATAGTTTAGTCTTGTAGTTTCTGCACAGTCTTTCATTGTGTAAATAGATACGCTAGAGTATTTGTTTTACTGTGGATGGAAACATGGCGTGTTTACAGTTTTTGCTAGTCATGTTATTTTGAACATTCTTGGATAAAACTTATTTTCATTTTTTTAAGAAAACGGGATCTATACTTTGGGATTAACATATACAGATATATCTTTACGGACATATTTTACATATTTATGTAAATAGATAACCAAGAAAGACCTTCCTGTGTGTAAAGCACAGGAAACTCAATACTGATTATTCTCTAATAACCTATATGGCTAAAGAATCTGAAAAAGAATAGACGAATGTATATGTATAACTGAATCCCTTTGCTATACACTGCAAACTAACACAGCATTGTTAATCAAATAAGCTGCAATATAGAATGAAATTTAAAATAATAAAAGTAAAAATATCTAGAACTTAAATTGCTGAATTAGAGAGTAAGTGAATCTTTATGAGAATTGTCCAGATATTTTTTAAAATGTTTACTCCCATCAGTAAGAAAGTTTAGGTGTCTCCATGTCTTCATCAACAATTGCTATTGTCAGATTTTTAAAAATTGTTTCTTCTTTACTATTTTAGAGATTAAGAATCATACAGTTGCCTTTGAGGATTGCTAGGGCTGCATCCTACAAATATGAGAATGATGGGTTTCTAATATTATTCAATTAAACTGTATTTTTTAAAGTTTTAATTTTTAATACATTTATAAACATGTTTTGTCTGATTTTCAAGCAATTGAAGATTTACTAAATATCTTAATGTTAATTGTTTCTGGTTGTAGACCTTTGTGTTTCAGAAAACATGCTTTGTATGATACCATAAAATTTATGGAGAGATTTTTTTGTTCATTCTTAGTGAGTATACATTTGAGAGGAATGAAAACTGTTTTTGTAGAGTGGGGTTTTCTGTACATATATATTGCTCCACCATCCTCATTTTTGTTGTTCAAATTACCTACATCATCTCAGATTTCTTTGTCTACTTTCTCTGTCCGTTAATGACAATGTAATATTAAAGGCTGCAACTTTTTGTGGATGTGCTTTTTCTTCCTAATTATATTGCTTTGTCATTTATCTGGCTCTATATGATCGCATGCATGCATATTCGCATTGCAAGTATTTTTTATAATATTAAATCTTTCATCTTTATGAAAGGGGCTTATTTATGTCTGGTACAATTTTTTTTTTTTTTTTTGAAGTCTACTTTTTCAAACATCAGTAGAGTCACTTTAGCTTTTTTATGTGTGATGTTCACATGGAATAATTTTTTTTTTTCTTTTTAGATTTTCAATATTTGTGAATATTTGTTGAAAATGCTTCCTTGTATATTTGTATACTTGTTTGGTTTTACTATCAGAACATAATAAGGAGGTTGACTTCAAAAGACAAAATAATTATGTATTTTCATAAAAAAAAAAAAAAAAAACTCTCAATGTATTATCGCCAGTCAGGTTAAAATGCTTATATTTTTTCCCTCAAGTAAATCTTTATATTTTTGAGGTATTAATTGAAATTAAATATAGATAAGAAATTATTTCCTGAGTTTTTAGATTTTTAGCTTCTCTGAAGCTAAGACTATATTTCTCTCTGTGGTATATGATTTTCTAAGACATTCTTAGGGGCTTATAATTATTTTATTACTTTATTACAAATTACACCTGAACTCTATCATTTTACATATTTTATTCTAGGTGTACTCAATTTTCTTATTAGGTTTTTAAAATTGCAATTAGTCTTATCTCCATTACTCTCCAAATGTCTCAATTTCTTTCTCCCATTTTTTTTTTTCCCCACTTCAAGACAAGTTTAAAATATTAGTTCAGTAGCTTGGCTACTAAAAACTCATCATTAATTTTATTTCCCTCCTAATTTATATGAAGCTATTATCCCTCCTGTCTCATTCACTTCTGCTACACTTGTTCCCTGTAGTACTTATTTTATGTTCTCACTGATTTTCACTTGCTATCAAGCTTTAACCAATCAATGTGTGTGAATTTATATATATTGGTATCTTATCACTTTTATTTTGTACCAAGCAGTCAATGTTTCTTGAGCTCTTACATATTTATGTCTTCTTTGTGTTGTATGTCTATATTAAGGATTGCTATATTTCATGTATGCATGCATGCTAAGTCACTTCAGTCATGTCTGACTCTTTCAGACCCTAAGGACTCAAGCCTGCCAGGCTCCTCTGTCTATGGGATTCTCCAGGCAAGAATACCAGAGTGGGTTGCCATGCCCTCCTCCAGGGAATCTTTTTCACACAGGGATTGAACTCTCATCTCCTGCAGTTCCTGCATTGCAGGAGGATGCTTTACCGCTGAGCTATTGGGGAAGCCTGTATTTCATGTATGAAATTAAGTAAATGAAAATTTAATTAATACACATTCCTCCCAAATTATCTTATAAAAAGTACTCCCTCAGGAAGACACTACTTTCTTCCTTTCCCGTTATGTTTCTCCCCAAACACTAAAGCACAGTGTTTTCAGAATTTCTTTTTAAACAGATGGGGGAGCTTAGAAGTTAAAGTCAGACGGATGGTGATGGAAGTGATACTATAATGAGAAGAAAACTAGCAAATTGTTATATCCGAAACTAGCAAATTATTATATCCAAAACCAGATTTTCTTATCATGTATATTATTGTTACACAGTGGGCAAAAACTATCTTCAAAAATTTTGAAAACAAGAAAGACTGTATTTATATACACATGAGGAAAAAGAGTGAAAAGAAAAAGAGAAAATGTAGAAATAAAGATGTGGAGAGAAACCACGATTTGGAAGTGCCATACTAAAAAGGAGCATTTATAATTGAAAAATCTATCAACTAATACCTGATTTTTTAAAAAACATATTTTGTTTTACTCAGAAAAAATAATATTGCTGTTTAAATTTGACTTCTGCATTTATGGATCCATTTTGTTTATGTGGTATTTTCATTAATCTTCTGTAATTAAAAAAAAGAAAAAGATATTTTCTGTAATAATTTTCCATTTGAAAACCAGAAACCAAGTATTCAAACACAGCAAATACAAACCCTGTGGAATTGGGTAGTAAATATTCAGGTAGAAATACCCCTTTTAGCCAAGACCAAGTTTTGGAAACAAACTGACAATATTAGCTGCATTAAAAAAAATAATAATAATTTCACTGCCTCAATATGCATGGCAAACGGCTGCAAGTGTCAGGTTCAGATAAGCTGAAAGCAAGATGGCTGAAAGGTATATTTTCTAATCAACTTCCTGAATTATCTTTGACTCCTGGTATGACCTCACATGTTAACTAATTACAAAGTATAACATACCAATATTTTCATAACAAAAAATAAGAATTGGCCTTTTAATTCTTTGGACATAGCTCATAATGTTATTCTCATCATTATTTCAACAAATTTTAGATATACTCTTCCCCTTAAACTTTGTCTTCTGACTAAAGAGCACCAGACATCAATTTTTGGTGACATCACTTTCATTCTGTGTTCTATTATGTACATTTTGCAAGTTCTCACATTTATGTATTTCAGAAGCTAATATATTTCCCCTGAGGCCATACTTGGGTAAAGGCTTTTAAAAGTGAATTTTATCTAGAACATAGCCAAAGTGATTTACCTTTTTAAAGTAAAGACATGTGGATTAAAAATAACATGCTTAGGTGTGTCTATTAAGAGTAGGATGTGTATGCCCAGAAGTGGGATTGCTGGGTCATAAGGGAGTTCTATTTGCAACTTTTTAAGGACTCTCCACACTGTTCTCCATAGTGGCTGTACTAGTTTGCATTCCCACCAACAGTGTAAGAGGGTTCCCTTTTCTCCACATCCTCTCCAGCATTTATTGCTTGTAGACTTTTGGATCACAGCCATTCTGACTGGTGTGAAGTGGTACCTCATTGTGGTCTTGATTTGCATTTCTCTAATAATGAGTGATGATGAGCATCTTTTCATGTGTTTGTTAACCATCCATATGTCTTCTATGGAGAAATGTCTACTTAGTTCTTTGGCCCATTTTTTGATTGGGTCATTTATTTTTCTGGGATTGAGCTGCAGGAGTTGCTTGTATATTTTTGAGATTAGTTGTTTGTCAGTTGCTTCATTTGTTATTATTTTCTCCCACTTCTGGGCATACACACCGAGGAAACCAGAATTGAAAGGGAGACGTGTACCCCAATGTTCATTGCAGCACTGTTTATAATAGCCAGGACATGGAAACAATCTAGATGTTCATCAGCAGATGAATGGATAAGAAAGCTGTGGTACATATATACAATGGAGTATTACTCAGCCATGGAAAAGAATACATTTGAATCAGTTCTAATGAGATGGATGAAACTGGGGCCAATTATACAGAGTGAAGTAAGCCAGAAATAAAAACACCAATGCAGTATATTAACATATATATATGGAATTTAGAAAGATGGTAATGATGACCCTGTATGCGAGACAGCAAAAGAGACACAGATGTGTAGAGTGGACTTTTGAACTCTGGGGGAGAGGGAAAGGGTGGGATGATTTGGGAGAATGGGATTTAAACATGTATACTATCCTGTAAGAAACAAATTGCCAGTCTATGTTCGATGCAGGATACAGGATGCTTGGGGCTGGTGCATGGGGATGATCCAGAGAGATGATATGGGGTGGGAGGTGGGAGGGGGGTTCATGTTTGGGAACTCATGTACACCCGTGGTGGATTCATGTCAATGTATGGCAAAACCAATAAAGTATTGTAAAGTAAAATAGAGTAAAAATTAACAAAAAATTAAAAAAGTAGGATGGGAAATATGGTTTAGATTATATTTTCTTGTTCTATAATTCAAAAATTTTAGTTGCTTCACTTTTACATTAATTGTTCTTTGCTGTTAGTGCCCCTATCCCATCCTTCCCCTTTCTGAGCTTTCTTCCCCTTCCCCTTTCTTTCCCCTCTTTTCCTTTCTTTTTCCTTTCTCTCTCTCTTTCTTTCTCCCTTTCTATTTCTCTCTTTTTCCTCCTTTCTGACCTAGAAAATACATGATATAGATTTTCTAAGCTGTAGCAGGCATTGAAATTGTGAGCATGAAAAGATAACTTTGGGAAATATGTATGAAGTGTCTGTGTAGAACAGAGCTTGGCTACTTTAAGAAACTGAAAGAAGACTGAGAAATGAGAATTCTAACTGACAAAATGTTATACATGTGATTTTTGATACCGCTGAAGATAAGAGTTCTAGAAGAGAAAACAGAAAACCAAGTATTGAAATTCTTCAGTGAGTACAAAGGGAGTGACCAAGAAGTAAATAGGTGTCAGTATTTAAGAAGGTGGGAATGTTTGAACCTTGTGGAATATACGGTGAAATAGAAATTTTGCGATATGTTTTTGTCATTGTAGTTGCTATCGTTTAGGACAATAAATATACAAAAGCAGCAAGAATTGCAAGGAAAAATATATCAATTTACCCTCCAAGGGTTGGTATTGAAATCAACAGAAATAGTTTCTGATTAATGAGACTACAGGGGAAGTTATAGTTTAATTGAAGCTATTGTTTAATTGTTATTGTTTAATTGAAGTTATTGTTTATTGTTTAATTTATAGCTGGTTTTTCAGAACAATAATAGACTGTGTGAATATAGAAAAGTTTGTTTTTCTTATGTGTAAGAGGTATGGAGAGAGCAGGAAGGGATGGAGGATTGGATTAAGGTAGGAAATATCCAGAAATGATATTTTAGGTTGAATTGGAAGGATGGATCCTCTGTTAGGGACTGTGGTCAGCATAATTCTGAGGGGAGATGGAATTTTTCTAACAGTCTTGAGATGAGACAGGATAACTAGACCTAATGCTATGTTCTTGAATGCATCTTCTCGGGTATAGCAACTGACTATAAATAGACTCTTGGAAGCTCCAATCTACACATTGTTCAGTTCAGTTCAGTTAAGTTGCTCAGTCGTGTCCGACTCTTTGAGACTCCATGAATTGCAGCACGCCAGGCCTGCCTGTCCATCACCAGCTCCCGGAGTTCACTCAGACTCATGTCCATCGAGTCGGTGATGCCATCCAGCCAATTCATCCTCTGTCATTCCCTTCTCCTCCTGCCCCCAATCTCTCTCAGCATCAGAGTCTTTTCCAATGAGCCAACTCTTTGCATGAGGTGGCCAAAGTACTGGAGTTTCAGCTTTAGCATCATTCCTTCCAAAGAACACCCAGGGTTGATCTCTTTCAGAATGGACTGGTTGGGTCTCCATGCAGTCCAAGGGACTCTCAAGAGTCTTCTCCAACACCACAGTTCAAAAGCTTGTATACAAAAAATAACTTCTTAGTTTTCCCATTTTCTGAACTGGTTATTTCAGTGAAAGGGAAACAATAAGTGTATCTGTAGCAATCAATAAATAATAGAAGTGACAAGGCCAAGGGAATTGAATATTTCTTCTGATGTATATTTACAAATTAACGCAGGCAGGATATTAGTGTTCTGAGGCCTGCATAAAAAAGAAAAAATACCATTGATTGTCTTGTTTAAACAGTTTGTTTGTTTTTCCTTACAGTTCTTCAGGCTGGACGTCTGAGATGAAGACAACAGCAAGGTTGGTTTCTTTGGAGGCCCCCACGTTAGCTCGCAGAGAAAGCAATGGCAACCCACTCCAGTACTCTTGCCTGGAAAATCCCATGGATGGAGGACTCTGGTAGGTTGCAGTCCATGGGGTCGCTAAGAGTCGGCATGACTGAGCAGCTTCACTTTCAATTTTCACTTTCATGCACTGGAGAAGGAAATGGCAACCCACTCCAGTGTTCTTGCCTGGAGAATCCCAGGGACAGGGGAGCCTGGTGGGCTGCCGTCTATGGGGTCACACAGAGTCAGACACGACTGAAGCGACTTAGCAGCAGCAGCGGCAGCAGCACCTTAGCTCACAATTGACCAATTCCCCACTGTTTTTCACATGGCCCTTACTTACATGTACATGTAACTCGTGTTTCCATATGTCCAAATCATCTATTCCTAGAAGGACACAGGTCCTATCTGAATGGATCTTCCCCAAAGACATAATTTTAATGTAATCATCTTTTCAAAGAGCTCCTCCTCACATCTCCAAATATGTCCACACTGAGACCCTGGGGTTTAGAATATATGAATGAATGTATGAACACGTGAATTTGGGGAAAATACAATCCAGCCCATAACAAGCAACATAACAACCCTTTTCTTTAAGGGTCCATGTGTATGCCTTTACAACAGACTATTGTCTGTCCTAACAGATGTTCATAAGTTTGGTAACATTCAGCAAGGAAAAAGTACAATATACCTAAAGAGGGCACTGCTACTAGAGTTCATTCTTTGGCCTATTCACACTTCATGAAAATGCAGACCTAGGGACAAATAATTTGATGAACAGACATAGTATGTGGTGTTTCATTCAGCACAACCTAGATAAACTGAAAATCACTTGCAAGTATGTAAAGTAAACATACATTAGATTATGTAATGCAACACAATTTAGCATGGTTTTAAAGAAAAAGAAAGCAACTAAAGTAAAATTTCAGATCTGCTACTAATTACTTATTAGACTCCCTATCCAGACATTGCAAACTTTCTTCTATTCTCTTCAAAATGAGAGATATGGATAAATGCTCCCTAGATTCTTTCAGTTCTAAGTTTCTGTATTTTCTTAAATATCAAATAAGAGTAGCATAAAATGGGAGCAAGCTTTCAAGAAATGTAATCATAGACACAATATCATTATCACCTTGTAAACATAAATACTCCTTACTTTCTCATAATTCAATATTTTGCATATATATATATTTTTTTTTTTGAAGGGAAGGACTGACATTAATTAAGCCTAGGTTCAACTCTGTGTGAAGCTTCTAATACTCTTTCCCATCTCCTGTTAAATCCTATTTTCAATAACATTACTTGAGAGGTGCAACAAAACTTGCAATTTGTGTGTGTGTGTTTACAAAATAAAAGAGGAGTTTTAAATATTCTTTTACAGTTAGGTCTAGTTACAGGTGGTCTTCTTATTATATTAACTACTCCATGCTAAACTTATAACATGATACTTAAAAACAGAAAATGGAATCCTCTTGCACTGTTGGTGGAAATGTAAATTGATACAGTTGCTATGGAGAAGAGTATGGAAGTCCCTTAAAAAAACTAAACATAGAATTATCTTAAGACCCAGTAATCCATGAGTATATACCATGAGAAAAACAAAATTTAAAAGGACATGTGTACCCCAATGTTCATTGCAGCAGTATTTATAATATTTCTTATTTGCTCAAACTCACGTCCATTGAGTCGGTGATGCCATCAAATCATCTCATCCTCTGTCATCCCCTTCTCCTCCTGCCCTCAATCTTTCCCAGCATCAGGGTCTTTTCCAGTGAGTTGACTTTTCTCCTCAGGTGGCTAAAGAATAAGAGTTTCAGCTTCAGCATCAGTCCTACTAATGAATATTCAGGAAGAGATAGGGGTTATATGTATACATATGGCTGATTCACTTCGTTGTACAGCAGAAACTAATACAACATTGTAAAGAAATTACATCCCAGTAAAAAAAAACTAAGTAAAGAACAAAACAACAGTATCAATGTACTTAGGAAAGGAACAAAACAAAGATAAAACAACATACAAAAAAAGAATAGCTATACAAGAATCTAAAAAAGTTTCATTATCATCCGTGAAAAATACCTTCCAACTCAAAAAGTATTTTTGCTTAACTTAAAAATGTTAAAAATCACCCACTTATTTCTTTGAAGTTCATTTATATATTCACTCATTTTGAAAATAATGGTCATTGTCACAGTCCTTCAAGGTCCTGCATTTTCTTCATTCTCATTGCTTGCAATTTAGGTAACAGATAAGCTTTTCATGACCAAATATGAAAGTGTTGACTTGTATATGAACTATACATACTAGATTTTTATGATATGTATTTCTTTCAAAGGTATCAGCTGTGCATCTAATTACTGTCTTCTTTTTGTATCTTTGCTAGCTTTTAAATTAGATGACTCTATTTACCAAAGAAATATTCACATATGCATCTTTCTTTTTTACATTTTAATTTTTTTAGTTCTTTGAGTTTTCTGACTGCATATAGTATAAGTGAAGTGAAGTGAAGTTGCTCAGTCGTGTCTGACTCTTCGCGACCCCATGGACTGTAGCCTACCAGGCTCCTCCATCCATGGGATTCTCCAGGCAAGAATACTGGAGTGGGCTGCCATTTCCTTCTCCATATAGTATATTCCTCCTCTAATTTATTTGAAATATATTTTATCTTTCTCTCTTTTTGTCTTTTTTTCTTCAGTTCAGTTCAGTTGCTCAGTCGTGTCCAACTATTTGCAACCCCATGAACTGCAGCAGACCACGCTTCCCTGTCCATCAACAACTTCCAGAGTTCACCCAAACTCATGTACATCGAGTCAGTGATGCCGTCCAGCCATTTCATTCTCTGTTGTCCCCTTCTCCTGCTGTCCCCAATCCCTCCCAGCATCAGAGTCTTTTCCAATGAGTCAAATCTTCAAATGAGGTGGCCAAAGTACTGGAGTTTCAGCTTTAGCATCATCCCCAAAGAACACCCAGGACTGATCTTTAGAAGGGACTGGTTGGATCTCCTTGCAGTCCAAGGGACTTTCAAGAGTCCTCTCCAACACTACAGTTCAAAAGCATCAATTCTTTAGCGCTCAGCGTTCTTCACAGTCCAACTCTCACATCCATACATGACCACTGGAAAAACCATAGCCTTGACCAGACGGACCTTTGTTGGCAAAGTAATGTCTCTGCTTTTCAATATGCTTTCTAGGTCGGTCATAACTTTTCTTCCAAGGAGTAAGCATCTTTTAATTTCATGGCTGCAATCACCATCTGCAGTGATTTTGGAGCCCCCCAAAATAAAGTCTGACACTGTTTCCACTGTTTCCCCATCTATTTCCCTATGAAGTGATGGGACAAGATGCCATGATCTTAATTTTCTGAATGTTGTTCTTAGCAAATGTTTAAGAAGCAAATGTACCACAGTCCTGATTGTTAATTGAAGGGAAGTTTAAGGTAAATTAGTGATGCACTGATAATGGGCTTTGGGTCATAAACACTGTCATGTTTTTGCTGGGATGAATCAATGCCCTCATAAAGACATTGATGAATTTTAAAATTCTCATTGAAATTACCCTCAAAATTGTTTGTTCATCCCCTCCAGTGGTCATTTTCTGTTGCTGTGTAGTTGCTAAGTTGTGTCCAACTCTTTGTCCGGTAGGCTCCTCAGTCCATGAGATTTTCCCAGGCAAGAACAATGGAATGAGTTCCCATTTCCTTCTCCAGGAGATCTTTCCAACCCAGAGAATCAAACTCGTGTCTACTGTGTCTCCTGCATTGGGAGGCAGACTCTTTACCACTGAGACACCAGGGAAATCATAATCATATTTATTAATATTAACATTTTCTCACCTCATTTAAGGTTAGTAAATACTTGATTACAATTTAGCACAATTTTTAAATAGGATTTTTAGGACCTTGTTCCCTCTACTTTTCATTTTCAGTTAAAAGTATTCATTTGTGCATTTTAGCTGTTAATAATTGTGGAGAGCTACCTAGATTATTGGAATTCCCTGGTGGTAATAATCTACCTTCAGGGCAGGAGTTGCAATTTCAATCTCTGGGTCAGGAAGATCCCCTGGAGAAGGGAATGGCAACCCATTCCAGTACCTTTGCATGGAAAATCCCACAGACAGAGAGTCTAGTGGGCTACAGTCTATAGGGTCACAAAGAATTAGACACAACTAACTAACACTTTCAAGGTTTATCAATGCAACTTGCTGTATTAATTGGAATGTTGTGCCATTGGCTGTTGGGAATTGTGTCATTTTCAAGAATGCTATGCTGTGTGGCCGGGTGTTTTTCTTTGTTCTA
Organism: Capricornis sumatraensis; assembly: GCF_032405125.1. Lineage (NCBI taxonomy): Eukaryota > Metazoa > Chordata > Mammalia > Artiodactyla > Bovidae > Capricornis > Capricornis sumatraensis. The sequence continues at coordinate 15,785,677 of NC_091080.1, forward strand.
TTTTTTGTTTGTTTTGGTTTCCTTCTTAGATACAAGATGCACATGTTTAATCAAGAAATAAGCTAGTCTATGTTAGAGCTTAGTTAAATTTGCATCAATTATCTATAAATGTAAAAGTAATAGTAAAACAAAATCATTGTGGAAGACAAATTTGATTACTTTGCTTATTCATTTTCCTTCTCAAAGTGGTTTAAAACTGTTAGTTTTGGTTGTGTTGGCATTTATATGAATTGAATAAAATATATAATATAGAAGTTATTTAACATAATTATTATTGAAAATTATTAAAACATTGAAAGCAATTATTTCATTCATGTTTGTTAAGTAAGCTCAATTTTCTTTTCATTGGATTTTATTTCAACCTAGAGTTAAAACATGAGTTTTTAAATAATTTATTGTTTTAACTGTGTTTAAAAAATAGTGTTTGCTCCATGGTTTTCTGTAATATTTACTCTTAAATTTAATGCCAGACAGTCTCTTAGGGGGAAATATAGACAAACAATGTCCTTGTGCTTTTTCAGCTCAGGAGAGTAAGCCAGGGTTACAGGTGTTGCCTCATCTCCACACACATCCCCCAGGACCCTGCACTGAACAAATAGCCTTTTTGTGTGGATCTAGAATATGTTTCCCTTCCTGAACACAAATCCCACCACATCTGTTCAACCAACTCCGCTGCAGGTTAAACAAAAATTGCATTGATGAACTGCAAGTCTTGTTACACATTATATTATTCCTGGCAGGAAATTCCTTTGCAGAAGCAAAACCCAAAGCCATTTTTAGCTCTTTCTTTTGTTTCGTGAAATCTTCCCTGTAAACACAAGCTACAAAGCCCTGTCAAATTTTCTTTTAAAATGTAGAGTTCTTCATATTTAAATGTAAAAGTAACAGAAAAGTAAGATATATTCTTTAAGTGTCAAATAATATTTCTAAACGTATCTAAGAATCTGGTGAAGACAGGGACTGAAAGAAAACTCTGAGAGTCACTTTCACTGATACTGGCAAATCCTAATGTCTCCTGTCTGAAAGATGATTCATGAAACGTATTGAGGTCATTTCCTTTGAAGAAGAGTGCATTCTTAAAGCATAAGCAATATATAATGCAAAGAAACTTCACTATTTTTAGTACACTTAAGAACTAAATATAAATCTCTTGTCCAGAACTCTCTTCTTAGCTTTGTTTTCCTTTGAACTAAATAGTACTGCTCCTGCCAAATAATTCAGTTTAGGAGGTAACTAGCATGTAATATTATATACAATTTTTGGCCTAAATATCATCATGAGTTTTATTTTTCAAAAAATATCAACACAAAATTTAAATTGAAAGACTTGGAATATGTGTCGCCTCAGGTGTAATAATATAATCAGTGGTATTTAATATAGTTTCATCTAAAAATGGTCAATTTCCTGAAAATATCCACTGATATAGATTATCTAATATATACTTGCTATACATTAATGATACATCTCTAAAATAGTATATTTATCTTTAGGGTACTTTAATAAATTAAAAATTATTTCTTCCATGATTGAAGGTATACATTTCAATGGTTTATTCATATTGATTCTAATGATGTCTATCCTTCAATATCAAATGCAAATTGTGGAATTTTTCCATTTGAAAATTCCTCCAATGATTTTGAATGCATAGGATATATTAATAGGCTTTTCTTTCTCAAGGTTAAACAAACCTTAATTTTTCAAAGAAATGCATTTTCAATGCTTTGAATACTATCACATTAAATTATACCCTATTGCACATTTGCTTGCTGTATCTCTCTAGAAAGTTGCCCTTTAGTTTTGCAGCAGAAATCAAAATGTGGTACAACCAGTGTAGAGTAGATTTAAAATGTAACCATTTGGTATAAAAGGGGGACTTCTGCCACCCAAATGGCTTCAAATTGCATAGAATTCCTAGATGGCTATCTCAAACTGACTCACATTAAAGCCATTTTACATTTATTTTCAGAATTTTAATTTTTAGATGTTGATTCTCTAATACAGCACACCTGCTATAATATTCATTTGATGAGTGTGCCTGCAAGACCAGAAGTTATTTCCTCAATGGCTGGTAACCTCTTGGCTTTGAGTCCTTCCTTTATTTTGTGCCCCAGAGCAGTTCTGTCTTTTCTAGCTTTCTCATCTCTCTTACATTATCATTTTTACTCAATGCTGGTTTTGTACAGTGGTGGGGTCAGAAAAATGGAATAATATCTAATGTTCTGATTAAGTCTTGGTCCCAGGCAGGTGTTTTGTCCCTGGATCTTGTTGGGAGGGAGGGATATTACCTGAGCAAGTTTTCTTGCCCCTTCTAAACAGTTAGCTCATGACCCAGCACATATTATCATTCAGAGTTAGTATTCTTCAGAATTAGTACCTCTTTTTGTTTCTTTTACACCATCCTCTTTCCCCAAGTGCAATGTTTATGCACCAATGCACCAAGGCAACAATTTCTGTTGTTTTTCCTTCTACAGATTAAGAAGGAGGAAGGAAGGGTCTGTGTAGAATTTCAGCAATACCTACTATTACTCAGGCCTAGGCAAGCATCATCATAAACACATTTTAAGGATTATTTTTGCTGCCATTTGCCACTTTCTTATGGGGTTAAAGGAGGAAAATACCTGCTAGCCTGTGTGAATCCTCATACAAGAGCAGACTCCGGAGATTTCAAGTTCTCACACTCATTCACCGTTAGCTTTAGAAATTTATTAGTTTTTTTTTCCAGCTGTGTCTTTTAACTAGCATCTGTGGCACCTGGCAGTTTGTACCCTGGGTGCACAGATGTCTGTGTCTTTTTACCTGTAAGTGTCTATCACTGCCTAGATTCTATGGAGTTTGCCTAAAATCTCAGTTCCCTGATATGTTAGGGAAAAAAATTACTACTTTGTAATTTTTCCACTTTATTTTTAGGATGAGAGTTACACTTCCCAGCTTAATACAACTCTGCAATGAAATTCAGAGATGTCTTATTAGGGTGTTTTCTTAGGACTTAAAAAAAAAAACTGGATTAGTTTTCTCCTATTTAATTAATAGCTTATGCCATACACTAATTAGCTTTTGATATTTCTTTTAAAGTTTATGCATTAATTGTAATTTATTGTCTTTTTTCCCTTTCTTTGTTTGAGCCACTTTTAAACCAAAATACAGAATATACGCGGTATGAAAGCCTAGTTTTGCCATTCTCCACCAAGGCTTGACCACATTCTGTTTGCCTTATTCTCTCCTTGTAACAGTGACCATGAATCAAGCAAATCTTTCAGAAGTTATATGTTGAGAACTTAACTTTTTTCCTAAAAAGGTGACTCGATTGTAATTTTGTGGCCCTTTTGTTTTCAGAATGTTATTAGTTTAAGATCTAACTAATTAGATTTCTCCTTTCATTATCTTCTCTGTGCTTTTCCTGCGTTCATACTGCTTTATTGTTTCTCCTGATCAGGGCATTTAAATTTTCTTATTCGGAAATGATGAGTGGGGCAAAGATGGGAATAAGAAACACACTACTAGAGAACTCAGCCCATGGCAACTCTCTTGCTTTCTTCCTAAATTTCTTTACAGCAAATCCCACTTTTTCAACCACCACTACAGTCACAACCACACACACACACAAATCCCAGATCTACTTTTAAATTGTCTGTGGTGTCTGGTCACGTAGAATTCCAGGTTGATTGGTGAGCAGAAGGTCATCAGCCCAGGCTCATATGCCATCTTGTCTAGACTGAGAACGGTTCTGGAATTAAATTCCCTACCTAGTGGATAGACATGACTGACATTTCTTTAATCAGTTTGAATGTCCTCAGGGGAAATCTCCTTTCTTCGCTGACAACTCTCCACATGAACATCAGTAACATAAATTTTAGACAATGGGTATGGATTTTAAATTCCATGAAGCAATGTGGAATGTTCTTGGATCAGAGTCACTAAATGCACAGAGTGTGGGTTAACCTGAAGGAGACTTTGGCATAGCAGATAGAAATCATGAGAGGACTTCAAGGAAGTTCAAAGGCTTATGGATAAGAATTCAATGAAATGTTGATACATGTGATGTAAGTAGGCCACTCAAAAAGCATTTTCTTAGATGCTGATTTTTTATGGTGTTCAGTTCAGTTCAGTTCAGTTCAGTTCAGTCACTCAGTCATGCCCGACTTTTTGGGACCCCATGAATCACAGCATGCCAGGCCTCCCTGTCCATGACCAACTCCCAGAATCCACCCAAAGTCATGTCCATTGAGTCAGTGATGCCATCCTGCCATCTCATTCTCTGTCATCCTCTTCTCCTCCTGCCCCCAATCCCTCCCAGCATCAGAGTCTTCTCCAGTGAGTCAACTCTTCACATTAGGTGGCCAAAGTACTGGAGTTTCAGTTTTAACATCATTCCTTTCAATAAACACCCAGGACTGGTCTCCTTTTGGAGGGACTGGCTGGACCTCCCTGCAGTCCAAGGGACACTTAAGAGTCTTCTCCAACACCACAGTTCAAAAACATCAATTCTTAGTCATTCAGCTTTCTTAACAGGTATTAAAGTTACCTAAAAATAGGAAATAAATTTGTATCAGAGATTTAAGTCTTATATTTCTTCCTGGTAAAGTCAGAAGTATAATTTTCCTAGTTATCCAGGGACTATAAATATTATTTGTCACTTTAAATGATAATTCATTTTACCACTTGTCCAAAACAGCTATGGAAAAAATACATATTTAAATTTAAGCAATTGTTTTTCTTATTAATTATGTGAAATATTTCCATATATCTTTCATAGTTAAACTGAAATTATGAATAATGTGAAATTTTTATACATTTGAAAGATGGTCAAAATATAATTTTTTTCTTTTTTAGGCTAATAAAATAAGTGTGTAGTTTATTTTACACAGATCAAAAGCATCAACTCTTTGGTTTCTTTATAGTCCAACTCTCACATCCATACATGACAACTGGAAAAACCATAGCTTTGACTAAACAGAGATTTGTTGGCAAAGTAACGTCTTTGCTTTTTAATATTCAGGCTAGGTTGGTCATTGTTTTTCTTCCAAAGAGTAAGCAAATATATAGTAATATAGTATATGCTTATATATAGTATATAGCATTAACAGTTCAGTTTAGTTCAGTCGCTCAGACGTGTCTGACTTTTTGCGACCCCATGAACTGCAGCATGCCAGGCCTCCCTACCATCATCACTCCCGGAGTTCACTCAGACTGACCTGCATCGAGTCAGTGATGCAATCAAGCCATCTCATCCTCTGTCATCCCCTTCTCCTCCTGTCTCCAATCCCTCCCAGCATCAGAGTCTTTTCCAATGAGTCAACTCTTCTCATGAGGTGGCCAAAGTTCTGGAGTTTCAGCTTTAGCATCATTCCTTCCAAAGAACACCCAGGGCTGATCTCCTTCAAAATGGACTGGGTGGAACTCCTTGCAGTCCAAGGGACTCTCAAGAGTCTTCTCCAACACCACAGTTCAAAAGCATCAATTCTTTGGCACTCAGCTTTCTTCACAGTCCAACTGTCACATCCATACCTAATCACTGGGAAAACCATAGCCTTGACTAGACGGACATTTGTTGGCAAAGTAATGTCTCTGCTTTTGAATATGCTATCTAGGTTGGTCATAACTTTTCTTCCAAGGAGTAAGCTTCTTTTAATTTCATGGCTGCAGTCACCATCTGCAGTGATTTTGGAACCCCCAAAAAGAAAATCTGACACTGTTTTACCATCTATTTCCCATGAAGTGATGGGACCGGATGCCATGATCTTCTTTTTCTGAATGTTGACCTTTAAGTCAACTTTTTCACTCTCCACTTTCACTTTCATCAAGAGGCTTTTTAGTTCCTCTTCACTTTCTGCCATAAGGGTGGTGTCATCTGCATATCTGAGGTTATGGATATTTCTCCTGGCAATCTTGATTCCAGCTTGTGCTTCTTCCAGACCAGCATTTCTCATGATGTACTCTGGATAGAAGTTAAATAAGCAGGGTGACAATATACAGCCGTGACATACTCCTTTTCCTATTTGGAATCAGTCTGTTGTTCCATGTCCAGTTCTAACTGTTGCTTCCTGACCTGCATATAGGTTTCTCAATAGGAAGGTCAGGTGGTCTGGTATTCCCATCTCTTTCAGAATTTTCCACAGTTTCTTGTGATCCACACAATCAAAGGCTTTGACAAAGTCAATAAAGCAGAAATCAATGTTTTTCTGGAACTCTCTTGCTTTTTCCATGATCCAGTGGATGTTGCCAATTTGATCTCTGGTTCCTTTGCCTTTTCTAAAACCAGCTTGAACATCTGGAAGTTCATGATTCATGTACTGTTTAAGCCTGGCTTGCAGAATTTTGAGCATTACTTTACTAGCGTGTGAGATGAGTGCAATTATATGGTTCTGCTTTATTGACTCTGCCAAAGCCTTTGACTGTGTGGATCACAATAAACTGTGGAAAATTCTGAAAGAGATGGGAATACCAGACCACCAAACCTGCCTCTTGAGAAATCTGTATGCAGGCCAGGAAGCAACAAATAGAACTAGACATGGAACAACAGACTGGTTCCAAATAGGAAAAGGAGTACGTGAAGGCTGTATATTGTCCCCCTGCTTATTTAACTTATATGCAGAGTACATCATGAGAAACGCTGGTCTGGAAGAAGCACAAGCTGGACTCAAGATTGCCAGGAGAAATATCCATAACCTCAGATATGCAGATGACACCACTCTTATGGCAGAAAGTGAAGAGGAACTAAAAAGCCTCTTGATGAAAGTAAAAGAGGAGAATGAAAAAGTTGACTTAAAGCTCAACATTCAGAAAATGAAGATCATGGCATCCGGTCCCATCACTCCATGGGAAATAGATGGGGAAACAGTGGAAACAGTGTCAGACTTTATGTTTTTGAGCTCCAAAATCACTGCAGATGATGATTGCAGCCATGAAATTAAAAGAAGCTTACTCCTTGGAAGAAAAGTTATGACCAATCTAGATATCATATTCAAAAGCAGAGGCGTTACTTTGCTGACTAAGGTCCATCTATTCAAGGCTATGGCTTTTCCAGTAGTCATGTATGGATGTGAGAGTTGGACTGTGATGAAAGCTGAGCGCTGAAGAATTGATGCTTTTGAACTGTGGTGTTGGAGAAGATTCTTGAGGGTCCCTTGGACTGCAAGGAGATCCAACTGGTCCATTGTGAAGGAGATCAACCTGGGGATTTCTTTGGAAGGAATGATGCTAAAGCTGAAACTCCAGGACTTTGGCCACCTCATGAGCACAGTTGACTCATTGGAGAAGACTTTGATGCTGGGCGGGATTGGGAGCAGGAGGAGAAGGGGACGACCGAGGATGAGATGGCTGGATGGCATCACTGACTCAATGGACGTGAGTTTGAGTGAACTCTGGGAGTTGGTGATGGACAAGGAGGCCTGGCGTCCTGCGATTCATGGGGTCGCAAAGAGTTGGACACGATTGAGCGACTGAACTGAACTGAACTTGAGTATTCTTTGGCATTGCCTTTCTTTGGGATTGAAGTGAAAACTGACATTTTCCAGTCCTGTGGCCCCTGCTGAGTTTTCCAAATTTGCTGGCCTATTGAGTGCAGCATTTTCATAGCATCATCTTTCAGGATTTGAAATAGCTCAACTGGAATTCCCTCAATTCTACTAGCTTTGTTTCATAGTGATGCTTTCTAAGGCCCACTTGACTTCACATTCCAGGATGTCTGCTTCTAATTGAGTGATCACACCATCGTGGTTATCTTGGTCATGAACATCTTTTTTTGTACAGTTCTTCTGTGTATTCTTGCCACTTTTTCTTAATATCTTCTGCTTCTGTTAGGTCCGTACCATTTCTGTCCTTTATGAAGCGCATCTTTGCATGAAATATTCCCTTGGTATCTCTAATTTTCTTGAAGAGATCTCTAGTCTTTCCCATTCTATTGTTTTCCTCTATTCCTTTGCATTGATCGCTGAGGAAGGCTTTCTTATTTCTCCTTGCTATTCTTTGGAACTCTGCATTCAGATGCTTATATCTTTCCTTTGCTCCTTTGCTTTTCACTTCTCTTCTTTTCACAGCTATTTGTAAGGCCTCCCCAAACAGCCATTTTGCTTTTTTGCATTTTTTTTTCCCATGGGGATGGTCTTGATACCTGTCTCCTGTACAATGTTGCAAACCTCTGTCCATAGTTTATCAGGCACTCTATCTATCACATCTAGTCCCTTAAATCTATTTTTCACTTCCACTATATAATCATAAGGGATTTGATTTACATCATACCTGGATGGTCTAGTGGTTTTCCATACTTTCTTCAATTTAAGTCCTAATTTGGCAATAAGGAGTTTATGATCAGAGCCACAGTCAGCTCCAGGTTTTGTTTCTATTGACTGTATAGAGCTTTTCCATCTTTGGCTGTAAATAATACAATCAGTCTGATTTCCGTGTTGACCATCTGGTGATGTTCATGTGTAGAGTCTTCTTTTGTGTTGTTGGATGAGGGTGTTTGTTATGACCAGTGAATTTTCTTGGGAAAACTCTATTAGTCTTTGCCCTGCTTCATTCTGCATTCCAATGACAAATTTGCCTGTTTCTCCAGGTGTTTCTTGACTTCCTACTTTTGCATTCCAGTCCCCTATAATGAAGAGGACATCTTTTTTTTGGGTTTTAGTTCTACAAGGTCTTGTAGGTCTTCATAGAACCATTCATCTTCTTCAGTGTTACTGGTTGGGGCATAGACTTGGATTAGTGTGATATTGAATGGTTTGCCTTGGAAACGAACAGAGATCCGTCTATCGTTTTTGAGACTGTATAGTCCAGGCGGCTGCAACTGGTGCATATAGCGTGGGAGAGAGGAGCTACCCCACATCAGAGGTCAGCGGCAGAAGCTGGAGGACCCCATGCCCGAGGGGTGGTGGCTAAGCGGAATTATCCCATGTCTGAGGTCAGGGGTGGCAGCCTAGATTGCCAGGCTGCGATAGCGCAGGAGCAGTGGAGAGGAGGTACCCCATGCCCAAGGCCAGTGGCGGCGGCCAGGAGGAGCTACCCCACATCCAAGGAGCAGTGGCTGCATGGGCACAGGAGGACCTAAAGGGGCTATTCCACGTTCAAGGTCAGGAGGGGCACCAGTGAGGAGATACCCCTCGTTCAAGGTAAGGAGTGGCGGCTGCACTTTGCTGGAGCGGCCATGAAGAGACACCCCACGTCCAAGGTTAGAGAAACCCAAGTAAGACGGTAGGTGTTGCAAGAGGGCATCAGAGGGAAGACACACTGAAACCATAATCACAGAAAACTAGTCAACCTAATCACACTAGAATCACAGCCTTGTCTAACTCAATGAAACTAAGGTATGCCTGTGGGGCCACCCAAGACGGGAGAGTCATGGAGAGGTCTCACAGAATGTGGTCCACTGGAGAAGGGAATGGCAAATCACTTCAGTATTCTTGCTTTGAGAACCCTATGAACAGCATGAAAAGGCAAAATGATAGGATCCTGAAAGAGGAACTCCCCAGGTCAGTAGATGCCCAATATGTTACTGGAAATCAGTGGAGAAGTAACTCCAGAAAGAATGAAGGGATGGAGCCAAAGCAAAAACAATACTCAGCTGTGGATGTGACTGGTGATAGAAGTGAGGCCCGATGCTGTTTAGAGCAATATTGCATAGGAACCTGGAATGTCTGGTCCATGAATCATGACAAATTTGAAGTGGTCAGACAAGAGATGGCAAGAGTGAATGTCGACATTCTAGGAATCAGTGAATTAAAATGGACTGGAGTGGGTGAATTTAACTCAGATGACCATTATATGGCACATAGTATATGTGTATATTATAGTATATGCACATACTATATATATGGAGAGTATATGCATATAGCATAGGTGCATATATATATATACATATATATGGCATAGAGTAGGCATTCAATAAATAATAGTTAATTACAATGTTCAAACACAATACAATGGTTAAAATAATACAATAGGTAAATGCAATGTTGGTAACAAATAAAACCCTCTATTATCTACATATTTCATTTCACAGATGTTTTCTCATACGAATATATTTATTTTACTCAGGTTTTGGTACTACTTTTTGTTAAGTACTATGAGAATAAATGCAAAGCTCTTTTATTATATTTTACTTTTTTTATTTAGGCACATGGTAAAATAATACAGAGAAAAGAAGTTTCTAGGAATATCAGATTTAGAGTAAGAGCTATATAATACAAGATAATTTTATCTTAGCTTAGTTTTATTCTAATGTAAAACCTAATTTAAACAAATATTTCTGAATTGATTTTCATGTAATAAATCAATGTCCATTCTCATTTGGTAGTTTGTAGCAACAATGTTTAACTGATATAACTTTTATTAAACAAGCAATCTAAATATTTTCAGAAGATTATCTATACATTAAAATCCTACTTAACAAAGATGTCTGTTTGGTTTTATATTAATATGTAATAATGTTTGCTATGCTATCTACAAAAGGAAAGTATTCTTCTAAATGTTACGTTGTTTCAAATTATTGTAAACTTTTACTGAGAGAGAAGTAATATTTTATATGTCTACCAACAGACATACTTTTGAAGAAATTTTTTGCGTGTCTCTGGGTAGAGAGAACACTGCTGCTCCTCCTGAAGTTCCAGCATTTAGCTTTTATTTTAGTACAATAGGGGGAAGAGAAAAAAAGACAAACTCAGGGGATCCTGTTGACTTTAATTAAATTACAGTATTCATACAGATACTGAAGTATATGATTTATCTAAGGGATCTTTGATTAGAAAATCAGAGAGAAACTTTAATCTGTTTTAAGCAATCATTAGTTAACATATCTTAATAAAACCAGGTTGAAAGGATTTATTATTTTAAAGTTAAGGAAACCCAAGCACTAAAAGAAAAAAAAAAAAAAAACACCTCAGTCAGTCTTGTTTTAATATTGCCTTAAATTATTATTACCAGTGGCTCAGTCAGTAAAGCATCTGCCTACAATGCTGGAGACCTGGGTTCAACCCCTCAGTGGCGAAGATCTTCTGGAGAAGGCAATGGCAACCCCTCCAGTATTCTTGCCTGGAAAATCCCATGTATAGAGGAGCCTGGTAGACTACAGTCCATGGGGTCCCAAAGAGTCGGACACGACTGAGAGATATCACCTTCACTTTCACACTAATATTACCTTATCTCTGCTTTAAAGTAGTTCTAGCTTGGTCTAGAACACCAAAGAGTTATGATCACTGCCTGGCTTCCCTTGAGAAGAAAAAAAGTAAACTAGAAACTGTGGACCCTGGGGACAGGCCCTTTTCTAAACACAGTATGAATTCTTACTCTAGTCGGTTATCCAAGGAGTAATTGATATAAAATAGTGTTTTTCAAAATAATATACATAGGACTTATTTTTTTTTCTTTGTCTTATTTCTATGAATAGTTTGTTTCAAAGGATACATAAACAACATTTTTCTGGGACACATGACATACTACATATTATTACATTCCTAAAATATGACTCCAAGATAAAACAGCCAATTCACCACTAACAGGTTTTATTAAAAATCAAAAATTTTCCAAGGAATCAGCATTACATTCAAGGTAGATAGCCTTACTGTTATGTTTTCAGGACTTGTGGTCCGAAAAGAAGTCCTTTGTTTGGTAGGAATATAAGCCAAATAATTTAAGCCAATATAAGCCAAAAAATTTAAGTCCAGTTGTTCATGACATTTCACTTAAAATTATGATATTTCTAAACAGAAAAAAAATGATTAAGCATATTCTAATCTTTCCTGAATTGTCCCTTTTTTAATAGAAATTATCACTTATTACTAGCTAATCCTGGGACTTCCCGGGTGGTCCAGTGGTTAAGAATCCACCTTGCAACACATGGGACCTGGGTTTGATTCCTAGTCAGAGAACTAAGATCCCGCATGCAACTAAGCCCATGCATTTCAAGTTCTGAACCCTGCCTGCTCTTGAGTCCACCTGCCACACTTACTGAGCCCGTGCACCACAACCAGAGAATCCATGCAACAGAATGGAAGACTCCACATTCTGCAACTAAGATCTGACACAGCCATATCAATACATAAACATGAAAAAAACTTTTATATCAAAAAAGAAAAAAATGAGCTAACCCTGATGGGGCTTTTTAAAGGGAACTATGCCTGATGTCTGAATTCACAGCTACTGATTTCATGGTCATTAGAGAGTGAGGGGCTTTAAAACTTTCACAGGTTGTTTCTTGCACAGCCAGACTCAAAAATTGCAGTTCAAAAGGATGCACCCTCACAAAGGAACATCTCAGTTCTTTCATTTCTACCCTCTCCCTCTCCAATTTTTTCTTCCACAGTCTTCCTCTTTGACTTGTCCAGAGAATGAAGAGGTGCCTGGGAAGTTATCGCAAATATCAAAAAGTTATATTTTGCTTTTCTTGTTAAAGACAGAGATTTCCAAAAGAACATAAGGGTGAATTTAATGTGTGTTTGTGCAGTCGCTCAGTCATGTCCAACTCTTTGCGAGTCCATGGACTGTAGCCCACCAGGCTCCTCTGTCCATGGAATTCTCCAGGCAAGGATATTAGCTATTGTTTGGTCACTAAGCCATGTGAACTCTTTGTGACTACATGGACTGCAGCATGCAAGGCTTCCCTGTCCTTCACTATCTCCCAGAATTTCCTCAAACTCACTTCCATTGAGTTAGTGGTACCATCCAACCATCTCATTCTCTGTTGCCCCGTTCTCTTCCTGTCCTCAACCATTCCCAGCATCACGGTCTTTTCCAAAGCGTCAGCTCTATGCATCGGGTGGCCAAAGTATTGGAGCTTCAGCGTCAACATCAGTTGTTCCAATGAATATTCAGGGTTGATTTCCTTTAGGATTGATTGGTTTGATCTCTTTGCAGTCCAAGGAACTCTCAAGAGTCCTCCAGCATCACAATTCAAAAGCATCAATTCCTCAGTGCTCAGCCTTCTTTATGGTCCAACTCTAAGATCTGCACATGATTCCTAGGATCACAGCTTTGTGTAACTTTATGAAGCTATGAGTCATGTTATGCAGAGCCAGCCAAGATGGACAGGTCATGGTGGACCATTCTGACAAAACGTGGTCCACTGAAGAAGGAAATTGCAAACCACTTCAGCATTCTTACCTTGATATTCCAATGAACAGTATGAAAAAAAAAAAAAAAAAACGAGTGAGTAGCAATTCTCTTTTCCACGGGGTCTTCTCCACCCCTTCTGGAAAAAGAAATGGCAGTGCACTCCAGTACTCTTGCCTAGAAAGTTCCATGAATGGAAGAGCTTGGTGGGCTACAGTCCATGGGGTCGCAAAGAGTTGGAAAAGACTTCACTTTCACTTTCCAGGGGGTCTTCCCCACCCAGGGATCAAATCGAAGTCTCTGCATTGCTGGAAGATTCTTTATCATCTGAGCCACCAAGGAAGCCTGGCTTTGAATATTGCCACACAAAAATGCAGATGAAAGTAATTGTTGTTGAAACACTTACAGAGTTCTATAATTCAAGATGTTGTTGTCCAGTTGCCTACCCATGCCCAATTTTTGTGATGCCTTGGACTGCAGCAAGCTAGACCTCTCTGTCCCTCAATATCTCCTGAAGTTTGCCCAAGTTCATGTCCATTGCATCAGTGATGCCATCTAACCATCTCGTCTTCTGAGACCTTCTTCTTCTGCCCTCAATCTTTCCCAGCATCAGGGACTTTTCCAGTGAGTCAGCTGTTTGCATGAGGTGACCACAATACTGAAGCTTCAGCTTCAGCATCGGTACTTCCAGTGAATATTCAGGGTTGATTTCACTTAAGATTGACTGGTTTGATCTCCTTGCTGTTCAAGGGACTCTCAGGAATATTCTCCAGCACTACAGTTTGAAGGCATTAATTCTAAAGCATTCTTTATGGTCCACCTCTCACTATAATATGTGACCTAGGAAGACTGTAGCCTTGGCTATTTGGACCTTTGTTGGCCGAGTAATGTCTCTGCTTTTCAATGCACTGTCTAGGCTTGTCATAGCTTTCCTGCCAAGAAGCAATTGTCTTCTGATTTCATGCCTGCAGTCACTGTTTACAGTGATTTTGGAGCTCAAGTAGAGCAAATCTGTCACTACTTCTACTTTTTCCCCTTCTGTTTGTCATGCAATAATGGAGACAGATACCATTATCTTAGTTTTTTAACTTTTAGTTTTAAGCTGGCTCTTTCACTGTCCTTCACACACCATCAAGAGCTCTTTAGTTCCTCTTCACTTTCTGCCATTAGGGTGGTATCATCTGCATATCTGAGGTTGTTGATGTTTCTATAACCTATTTTGATTCCAGCTTGCAATTCATCCAACCTGACATTTTTCATGATGTGCTCAGCCTATAGGTTAAACAAACAGGGTGACAATAAACAGCCCTGTCATATTCCTTTCTCATCCCCAAACCAATCAGTTGTTCCATACAGGGTTGCTTCTTGAGCCGCTTACAGATTTCTCAAGAGACAGGTAAAATGGTCTGTTATTCCCATCTTTTAAAGAGCTTTTCACATTTTTTTTTTTTTTTTTTTTTTTTTTTTATGATCCACACAGTCAAAGGCTTTAGCATAGTTGGTGAAACAAAGGTAGATGTTTTTCTGGAATTCTTTTGCTTTCTTCATGATCCACCATATGTTAGCAATTGCATCTCTGGTTCCTCTGCCTTTTCTAAACCCAGCTTGTACGGCTGAAAGTTCTTGGCTTGAGTAATGCTGAAGCTTAGCATGCAAGATTCTAAACATGACTTTACTAGCATGGGAGATGAGTGAAACTGTCCAGTGGTTTTAACACGCTTTAATACTACCGTTCTTGCTTATTGGAATAAGGATTGATCTTTTCCAGTCCTGTGCACACTGCTGAGTCTTCCAGATTTGCTGACATATTGAGTACAACCTTTGATAGCATCATCTTTTAGAGTTTGGGGCTTCCCTGATAGCTGAATTGGTAAAGAATCCGCCTGCAATGCTGGAGACTCCAGTTCGATTCCTGGGTCAGGAAGATCCACTGGAGAAGGAACAGGATACCCACCCCAATATTCTTGGGCTTCTCTTGTAGCTCAACTGGTAAAGAATCTGCCTGTAATGTGGGAGACCTGAGTTTGATCACTGAGTTGGGAAGATCCCCTAGAGAAGGTAAAGAATACCCACTCCAGTATTCTGGCCTGGAGAATTCCATGGACTGCATTGTCCA